>NC_072734.1:53724945-53969373 GCF_026930045.1 Uloborus diversus | reverse complement strand
AAAAAGGCGTCAAATGCTATTCGTTTGTTCAAATGTAGTATAGGTAAATTTCCTAGTCAATCGAAAAGTTTAGGTTGTATTCAGTCATACATAGTACATCTTAAGCATACAACTGGAATTTTTTGCGGTTAGCCCAGTGGTTACGGCATCGGATTTCAGTTCACAATGTCCCGGTTTGATCCTCAAGGACCCAACGAGTACATGCAGGGTACGTGATTTAATGTAATAATTCGTAGGCTCGAAGGTCCTGTGTTTAACCTCTAAGCAGTTACCATAAGTCCGTGAAATTGAAGAAAATTTCGTGTCCAAGTTGTGGAGGTGAGACGTTTAGGAGAGCCATCTGTAATGATTAACTCAGTAACGTACGTACTGTGTTAGAGATAGTAATAGTTACTTGGGTGCTGCTTGGCAAATGGCCACCGCTTCCGTGCTGTTGAAAATTGCAAAAGCCAAAAAAAAAAAAAAAAACAGTTAAAGCAAATATTTGAATTGCGATAAATTTCGTAACTAATGATTGCGTACGAGAAAAACAGTTGGAAGTGCCACAAAGTTTAAAGAAGTGAACTTATAACTATTGTATAAGAAGACTTCTGATTTACTCTTTACTTTAAAATGCGAGAATATAGTTCATATTGTCAAGAAAAAAAATAAATAAATAAAATAAATGAAATAAAATAAAATAAATAAATAAATAAAAATTATCGCCTACTTTAAAAAAGTTTAATATCTTCTTGGTAAGAAGTTTTTTTTAAATTATTTTTTTTATTGTTTCTTTAAGCATTAGCTACCATTAAAACAGTTACAGTGTGCTTCAGTTACAAGTTACAGTAAGTAAACAGTTACAAGTGCCCTTCTAGGGACAGTCTTGAACTTATACCCAGGCCTGACGAGAGGCCATGTCAGCTTAGTCGAAAACTAGGGCGCAGGCCTTGAGGGAGCCCGGTGACACTGACACAAAAAAAAAGAAGGAAAGAAAAAAGAAAGGACGAAAGAAAAGGGGGGGGGGACTCCGAATAAGAGAAAACGTAAAGATTAAGTAAAATTTGCTCTTTTAGTGTTTACTGTTGCGTCACTTCAAATAGAGTAAGTTGTTTTCTAAAAAGCAGATTTGATTTTTTTTCTCTCCCCCTTTTTTTCTTATTTTTTCCCTTTTCTTTCTTTTTCCCCATTTTTCTTCTTTTCCCCTTTTCTTTTTTTGAGCAAACACGATTGCTTATTGTTCTCACTTGACGGTTTTGACGTTCCTATGATTTTTTTTTCTCCCCGCCTTTCTCTGCAGCACCCCCAAACAAACCTACAAAACACACCTACACACACACATACCTAAACACACGCGCGTACATAAACACACCTACACATACATGCCTGCGCACAGACACAAACATACACACATACTCGTGATTGCGAAAAACTTAGTTTGAATTCAAGATGTCAAAATTCAAATTAATTATTTATTTTTTCTGATTATTTTTCTTTTTTTGGGGGACGGGAGGAGACCCGGCGACATTACTGACAAGGAGCCCGCCTTGGCTCTCTGCGGGTCTGCTTACCTTTAATTGCATAGTAATCATATGTTTTCCAACTGAACGAAGTATTCTATTTTTAGGATGTGCCTTAGTACTTCACCTCAGGACAAAGTATAGATGTATAGATATGTCTTTTTAAAAATAAAACAAAAAATGTTCGCTGTCCCAAGTTAAGGATCTTCCTCCCGAACTTAGAACACATAACATTTTAATCTTTATTTTTGTATGCAAAAATAGATAATTGTTTGGGGCACCAACTATCATTTTAAAGAAGTTTATTTTACAACTTAATAAGTAAAAAATAACATTAAATAGAAATACAAATTTTGTAAACTTTCAAAGTTTTCAGAATGTATACTTGCAACCTTTGGTTGTTAAACCAGTTTTCCTAGTATTTTTAAATGTAATGTTTCCACATTCCCCTCTATATTTGGAAGCGGAAAAGAAATTGGTGAGCCCAAATAATTCTTAATGCAGCTGATTTTTTAACTCTCCGTGTTCCTCATGACACAACTATTCACATTCATTTTCATTCCTTCGTTATACGTAAATTCACAGCAAAAAAGTAGCCTCATCCATACTTTGAGACTCATTTTCATTGGTAAAACTAACATATCATCACATCAGAGCAACCGTAGGACATCGCATCCCAGAAATAACAGTAAGATGTCCTACTGTTGCTCTGAGGCGACGATATGTAATATTTTAGCAAAATGTCTTTCGATCATCAAAAGATTCCGACTTTTTAAACAATGACAACTTTTATCTACTGTAACGATATGACACCTTTATTTTCATCAGAATAGTCATCGTTAAAAAAAAATGTATCTTTTCTTAACTCTTTAAGACCGGGAAGGGGGGAATTTTTTACTACATTTAAGTCCTGACTTTTTCGACCAAGCTATTTTGGAAATGGAATCGTCCACTCTGAGACCCCCATAGGCAGCATCTCGTCAGTTCTTGTGTGCACTAATTGCAGGAGGCGTGGTAAGCTGTCACCTTAATTGCTGTCGCGCTTCAGGCGAGCGGCCTTTTTCGCTATATCCCTAGTCTAGTGTTTATCGTGTATCTTTCTTGTTGGTTCAGCTGTCTGCGATCTATAGACACATGGGATGTTTTAAAATTACGAATAAAACATCTGAATCAGAAAAAAATATTCAAAAATCAAAAGCAACTTCGCGTAACTCAATTTGCCTGTCCTCACATTTTTTGTTTCATTTGGTCACTTTGACATCTAAATGCGCGTTCTATTTTTATTGCTATCGAAAGTTTGATATGTTAAGTTCGCTCTTCCCTCTTCTACATTCAATTTTGCGAAAAAGTAATAAACATGAATGCTGATAAAAATTATGGAACTGAGTAAAATGTGTTAGATTTTATTAGATAGTGTTGAGAACAATAAATGATTAAAATGGCTGTGAATCGGGAATGCATTTAGTAAAATGAACTGTAACAACACAAACAATGACAATATATGAAAAAATTAGGAAACGAAGTAGAGTAAGTACAGATACTATTTATAATTTAGATTAAGATAAGTGAGTTAATCAATGAATATGCATGTAATGTAATCCAATTAGTTACAGATACATCAATAAAATATATATAAAAGGAAAAGAGTTAACTCAAGAATATTTACGACCTGAGAGAGAGAGCTTCAATTAAGCTTTGACCAGTAGCAATACAATATTTTACTAAGCTTTGCTTTAACCAATTGTAGTTCGATTATAGCTATTTTAACTTGTGTTGTATATCGGTACACAGGAATATTCTGCTGTGATAAGTATTGATGTGGCATCTTCTTTTTTCAGTAAAGTCGACTTGTTATTACCATGTCGGTTTTTTGCCCATTTTTTTTTATTTAAATGCAATATTTTATGCTTTTTTGTGAATACTAAAAGCTAAACCTTTTTTACAGCATCAAAGTCAAGCTTTTGGGGGTGGAAAACTTTTAAGAAGCAATTTCTCATTTTGAACTCAACTGCAATTTCCACTTTTGTGCTTTGCACGACAGTATTGCGAGATGTCAGCAAGTATGTTCCGAGATTTTAATCTTCGCATAAATATTTTAATGATTTGTGTGTTCTGTAATGGTTACGATGACGTGAACTTATCGACTGCCAGGTACAGTAGGTTGGAGCAAAAAATATTAAGTTCAAAGGACCGGAACAGCCGGATGAAGAATGGTTGTGCACTCATGCCAATATTTTTTTTTTCTCAATTTTATCACGATCAGATGTTAACTTTTGCCTCGGACGGTTTCTTGAAAGTTCAAGGTTGTGGGGAAAAAAGTTGAATTTTTGCTTATCAATTTTGAGAAATATAAAACTGAATGGACCACAATAGCGGGGTGCTAAAAGGTTAGTCATCTGCACCACCAACAACACCCTGAGTAAAATACTACAAGATTACTTGTTTAAGGGTTTGTGACAGTTGCAAGCTATCCGGAACTATAAGCTCAAACTAAAGCAATTCATGTTTTTTTTTTTTTTTTTTTTTTTTTTGCATTTTTAGAATGGACTTGTTGTTTCTGTGCCATATATCATTCCTTTACTCTTAACACCAGGTGTCAGCTACTTGTCTACCTGGCTGAGTAAAAATAAATATTTAAGTGTAGACAAAGTCAGGAAGCTTTGGAACTTTCTTGGTAAGTTCTTCAAAATTATTTAAATTTTTTTATGAGATAAGAAACGAAACTCAAATATCAATGTTACAATATTGTAACGGATTCGGTGCGACTTCCACTTTCTTGAAATGAAGACACAGTTCTTGATAAAAACACAGGAAATTTATTTACACTATGTACAGGAAAGATCTTCAACAACTGCCAAATTATTCATCAGCAATTAAGCAATTATCACACAACACCGTAAACTCAACGTTTACACACGTATTTACTTCCAAATACGAAAACAACACAGCGAAATGCCTCGCTATAAACAGAGCAAAAATCCTCTCGGTTCGAAATATCAAACGAAACTGACTGTTTATCCATCGCTAACGGCTTAAATACACCGAAAAGAAATTTCTCAAATATTCCACACGCTTCTATAAAGTAGTAGACCGTTATCGATGAAAAGAAAGAAAATAGGGGTCGTATACTTTAGCCGAATGAAAAAGGGGTTGTATATTCATTACGGGAAACTATTTACAGGTTACGTTCCTACAATAATTACTATTTACAGAATTTGTAACATTGCCCCCATCCTAAGGACTGCACGTCCCGGGCAGTACAATCCCCAGAAAGGGTGCCAAACTTCTATCACAAGTTTACAAATATACACATTAATTAATAACTAACAGATACAGAAAACACAATAATAACAAGAAATATTACTAAACATTAAAAGCAAAAATTAATTATCTACAACTTTTATGTTATCAACCATGGTTGTTTACATAATACTCATGAACTATGGCCATAGTATGGGGCTAACCGATCATAATGTACAACCCTAGGTTTTGCATTAGGTGATTTTTGGATCCTCACTACGACGTCATTTAGTCGGTTAACGACTTTGTAGGGTCCATCCCAATGCGACTGCAATTTGGGTGAAAGACCTTTCCGTCGGATGGGATTCCATAACCAAACCTTGTCGCCTTCGTTGAATTCATGTCCAGTAGACCTTGTGTCGTATCGAGTCTTCATCTTCTCCGCCGCGATGTTGATTCGCTCTCGTGCGAAGTTATGAACGTCTTCCAACCGGGCCTGGAGATCCTGGATGTACTCCTCAGGCGATGAAGGCGAATCCGGAGGACGACCGAAGACGAGATCACAAGGTAGCCGAAGCTCTCGTCCGAAGAGCATCTGAGATGGGGCATATCCGGTAGTCTCGTGGACAGCACTGCGGTAAGCCAGCAGGAACAAAGGTAGCTTCTTGTCCCAATCCTGTTGATTTCTGGATACCATAAGTGAGAGATTGTTCAGGATTGTGCGGTTAAATCTCTCCACCATGCCGTCCGATTGTGGGTGTAGTGGTGTTGTCCTAGTTTTCTCAATTCCGAAAATTTGACATAGGCCCTTAAACACAGCAGAGATGAAATTCCTCCCTTGATCGGAATGAATCTGCAAAGGTGTTCCGTATCTCGAGATCCAATGTTGGACTAGAGTCTCTGCTACGGTGGTAGCCTCTTGATCTGGAATGGGATATGCTTCCGGCCATTTGGTGAAGTAGTCGATGGAAACAAGAATGTATTTGTTCCCATCAGCAGTTCTTGGTAGAGGACCCAGGATGTCGATCCCAATTCGTTCGAAAGGAGCTCCAACGTTGTACAGATGTAGCTTCCCTCTGCTTCTCTTCTTCGGTCCTTTACGAGCAGCACAGGCGTCACAAGAATGGCACCACTTCTCCACGTCATCCTTCGCCTTGCTCCAGAAGAAGCGCTCCCGAACTTTATTGAGAGTTTTCAAGACACCAAAATGTCCTCCAGTCGCACTACTATGTATTTCTTTCAGAACATCTGAAATCCTGGATCGAGGAAGTAGTAACTGCCACCTAGATGTCTTGCCGTCGTCAGATTCCCATTTCCGATGTAGCACCCCGTTCCGTAAATGGAGTGAGTTCCATAAAGCCCAGTATCTTTTTGTTGCAGGACTGAAGATGGAAACGTCCTGCCAGCTAGGGCGTCGACTGTCACTTTCCATGAACTCTAAAATTGGTTTTATGTCGGGGTCCTCAAGTTGATCTTTTCGAACTTGGTCATCACTCCATGGATCAGGTTCTGATGATGTTGGAGTCACTGTCACCTGATAGGCGGTAGGGCTAGTCGTTCCATACTGTTTCTCGATTCGGGAACAATAGTGGCAGTTCTCAGGACAGGGTCTCCTTGATAAAGCGTCAGCATTACCGTGAGATAACCCTTTTCGATGCTTGATCTCCATGTCATATTCCTGGAGCCGCTGTATCCATCTGGCTATCTGGCCTTCTGGATTCTTGAAGTTCAAAAGCCAAGTTAATGAGGCATGATCTGTCCGAAGCAGAAATTTTCGGCCGTAGAGGTAATGATGGAAGTGTTCTACAGCTTTCACTATGGCCAGTAACTCCTTTCTGGTGACGCAGTAATTTCGCTCCGACTTTGATAAGCATTTGCTCCAGTAAGCGATGACATGTTCATTTCCGTCAATTTCTTGGGATAAAACAGCTCCGATGCCCTCGTTGCTCGCATCAGTGTCCAGGATAAAGGATTTTTCAGGCTGAGGATAGGCGAGGATAGGCGTTGATGTTAAAGCCTCCTTCAGTCGTAGAAATGCAGCTTCGCATTCTTTGGACCATTCGAACTTTTGCTTGCTCTCCGTCAGTTTATGCAAAGGTCGTGCAATGTTGGAAAAACCCTTCACAAACTTCCTGTAGTACGTGCAGAGCCCCAGGAAACTTCGCAGCTGATGGATGTTTTCGGGACGACTCCAACTCTTGACCGCGGATACCTTTTCTGGATCGGTTTGTACACCCTCAGAAGAGATGATGTGACCAAGATAGTTCACTTCCCGGCGGAACAAATTACATTTGGACGGACTTAACTTCAGATTGGCTTCCTTAAGCCTTTGCAGCACCTTCCTAAGATTTGCCAGATGTTCTTCAAAGCTGCGTCCCACGATGATGATATCGTCTAAGTAGACCAGACAGGATTCGTAAGAGAGTCCTCTTAACACTGTCTCCATAAGACGCTCGAACGTAGCTGGTGCATTGCAGAGGCCGAAGGGCATTACTTTAAACTGTCATAAGCCTTGTCCAGTTGTAAACGCTGTCTTCTCTCGGTCATCAGGGTGTATCTCAACCTGCCAGTAGCCGCTCTTCAAGTCCAGGGTCGAAAACCACTTGTGTCCGGAAAGAGTGTCCAAGGTGTCGTCTATCCGTGGAAGAGGGTAACTGTCTTTCTTGGTGATTTCATTCAGCCGTCGGTAATCGACACAAAATCTGGTGGAGCCATCTTTCTTTCGGACTAAGACGATGGGAGAAGCCCAAGGACTGGATGAAGGTTCGATAACATCATTCTCCTTCATCTCTTTCAGGAGGGTCTCAACCTCTTCCTGCTTGGCGAACGGTAGTCGTCTTGGATGCTGTTTAATAGGTGGGTGTTCTCCAGTGTAGATCCTATGCTGCGTTAAATTCGTACGGCCAACATCCTCCGATGTAGATGAAAACAGATGCTTAAAATCATCCACCAATTGTTCCGCAGCAGTTCTTTGATCTTTCGATAAGGGTGCACTCCCAATTAACTTCGATGTCAAGGACTCAGAAGACACAGTTTCGGGGGAATTGATTCTTCTAATGATGCAGTTTACTGGAGTACAAGTTGCTAACACTTCACCTTTCCGAATATTCCTTGGCCTTTCACTCACGTTGGCGACTCTTACAGGAATTACATCCTTGGAAAGGTCCACAAGCGTAGATGCTACCAGCACTCCTTTTAGGTTATTGCTTAGGTTAGGGTATTCAATGAGTCCAAATCGAAAACTATTGCTTTCTTCAATGGAGCCGGGTATTAATGATTCTGACCTTGAGGGAATCGATAAATCTGTTTGGGCTATTATTTGATGAGCGGATTTTACATCACTTTCTGCTGGGAAAACGGCTATGTCTTCTCTCATCGAGTGCAGCTCATTAGTCTTGAAGTCGAGAGTGAAGTCATATTTCTTCAAAAAGTCCAATCCGAGAATGAAGGGGTCCGTGATGTTAGCAACGAATGCCGTATGATGGTAGGTGGCATTCCCAAACACTATTTCCAAGTCCACTTTACCGTCAATCTCGATCTTGTCACCTGTCACAGTCTGGAGACTTACGCGTGGCGATGTCCACAGCAGTTTCAATCCAAATTCACGAGCCACATCTGTCCTAATGATTGTCACATTGGCTCCAGTGTCAACAATCAGTCTGCAGGGGTTCCCATTTACATGTGCGTAAATGAAAAGTCCATCACTGCCACTACTAGAAGAGGAAATCTGCAGAGCTTTAGTGGTGGTGATTTCCTTCCCTCGCGTAGTTTGGCGAGCCGGACAACTCCTTCGCAGGTGTCCTTCACTACCGCATTTCCAGCACTTCTGCTCTTGTTTCTTTTGGGCTGTTATGCTGCTCAGATGTCTTGTCAAGTCACCGAGTTGTCTCTCAAGTGCAGCGAGGTGGGACGACCTGGAATCAGACTCATCAGCTTCCTGAGTCCGGATTAGATGGCGATCCACACGGGTTGCTTCTTGGGCGGCCTCGTATCTCATCGCATACACAACGGCAGAATTCAGGTCTTTGACATCCGCCATCCGTAGAGCTTTCTGGATTTCCGGATCTCGAACCCCGTCGATGTAGTAGTTGAGTGCCAGGTTGTCTCGAACATCCGCAGGGCAGTCGTAAAAAGCAAGATGAGACAGTCTCTCGATGTCCGCCGCAAGCTCTTGCACGGTTTCCCCAGTTTTCTGGAAACGGGACTTCAACTGGAGTCGGCTGAAATCTTTCTGGCACTTCTCACCGAAGCGAAGCTCCAACGCAGCTGTGAGGGCGGCGAAATCCAGGCGCTGGCTGTCCGGAAGGGTCTGGAGAATGCCCGCTGCGTCACCTCTCAGGGATGTTGCAAGATGGCAGGCCTTGGTAGCAGAGTCCCATCCGTTCGCTTCCGCCACTATCATGAATTGGGTCTTGTACACCTGCCACGAACTTTTCCCATCAAATGTGGCAAGTTTAATGGACGGTCGAGCAACCGATGTGGGAGCGCCAAACTGTACAGAACTGCTTTCCGCGGTCGCCAATCTCCTTTCCACGTCCTTAATTATTTCTTCCTTAAATGAAGTCAATTTCTTGTCTTCTTCTTCCAACTTATTTTCCATATTGGCGATGCGCTCTTCCACAGTATCAAATTTTTCTTCCAGGGCATCGACTTTATCTCCCATGGCGGTTAGTTGATTCTCCATCATGGTTTTCATCGACGTTAGGTCACTTTTCATTTCATCGTGACTTGTAGTGATTTTAGCAGTTAAATCACTATTTAACAGTTCTTGGTTAGTCGCTAATTCCTTTTTCAATTGTTCCTGATTTGCAGTAAAACTTGCAGTCAAATCACTTTTCACAGAGTTGATTGCGTCAAGAAGTTGTTTTAATTGTTCATCCATTGCGCGAGTAATCACCATAAAAACAAAGTCCAAATTTAAAAAGTCTTTATGAAAATAATGTCCAAAGTCACACTTACTCCAAGAAAGTCCAGAAGTAGCCCCACGTTGGGCGCCAAATTGTAACGGATTCGGTGCGACTTCCACTTTCTTGAAATGAAGACACAGTTCTTGATAAAAACACAGGAAATTTATTTACACTATGTACAGGAAAGATCTTCAACAACTGCCAAATTATTCATCAGCAATTAAGCAATTATCACACAACACCGTAAACTCAACGTTTACACACGTATTTACTTCCAAATACGAAAACAACACAGCGAAATGCCTCGCTATAAACAGAGCAAAAATCCTCTCGGTTCGAAATATCAAACGAAACTGACTGTTTATCCATCGCTAACGGCTTAAATACACCGAAAAGAAATTTCTCAAATATTCCACACGCTTCTATAAAGTAGTAGACCGTTATCGATGAAAAGAAAGAAAATAGGGGTCGTATACTTTAGCCGAATGAAAAAGGGGTTGTATATTCATTACGGGAAACTATTTACAGGTTACGTTCCTACAATAATTACTATTTACAGAATTTGTAACAATATGTAAGCGTTATTATTGTTCAAAATCTATTAAATCCTAGTAAATTATAAAGAAACTGTACGATCAATATATAAACATGATAAATACAAGACGCTACTTATTTTAATTCCCTTGTTTTTCCTGCTTAAGAGAAAGAATACAGACATTTGAAGTTATACTATATTATTTATCCGGGCCCAGAAATATTGAGAATACGCTCTTTATAATATTAAATAGCTCAATATACTTTAAATGACCTCTGAAGCTAACATTCTAAATCAAAGTATGAAACGTTAAACATATTGAGCTATGATATTCATGTCAAGAGCAGTAAGCCGAAGCTATCGGCAAAAACGGACAGACTCAACTAAGCTGCCGAAAAAGACAACCAAGTCTGACTTGGCTTGAAATTGAAAGGGAAGAGAGTGAGGCAAAGTGCCGGGAGCTTAAATGCTACTGGCAATTTGCAGATTCTGCTGACGCGATCTTGTTGCAAGAAGGAAAGAACGAATGAAAAAAAACTAATGCAAATTAAGGTTGCCAACACTTTTGGAAAATAATTTACCTCCTTTCGTAACAAATATGTTAGTAAAACTAAGTAAAATTTTATTTCAGTTACTTATTCGCACTTTCCTGCTTTTGTTTTGAATACATGAGTTTATTCGATTAAATCTTGGTTTTATGCATTTATTTATTTATTTATTTATTTTACAAAATGAGCATCATGCAAAAAAATCACCCGAGATTTATCCAAGAGTTCAAGAGGTTGCTAATAAAAATTCATGTATTCATGTGCATTTGGAGAGGGGATCTTTGTGACTCCTAAAAATACTTCTGCGGGAATATTTTAATTTCGACAGACTCGGAAAATTTTTATTTTTATTTTTGTTTGCAATTTCTGCAGAAGGCTAAACTTTTGTTCTTAAAGCTTGATAATAGCACATGTTTTTAAATCAAGCCATTGATAGTGAACAATATAAATCATTTCAAACTGTTATAGTTCAGTAGCAATAAATTGGAACATAACACCTACAAAGTATAGGCTCTGATGGGGGAAAGTGGTCAATGGGGTAAAATGGTCATTAATCAAATAAAGACCTATATATTCGACACAAATGGAAGAATCAGGGCAAGTTTTTTATTTTAGATTTTAACAACTAGGGACTACATTCTGAATTCAAAATTTCGTTACTGGCAGTATTTTATTTCGTGGAAAAATTCGTTTTGTATGCACATGAAACATTTTAAAATCTGAACACCTCTTTTAACTTCTTTGTAAAATTTTGTTGATAATTTTTTTTAGCACATTGGTTGTGCAGACAGCTTTTCGGATATCTCTAGAATACGTCTGTATAAACAGCTAAGCTGGATTCATTTTATATAATATTTTAGAACAACTTAAGTAAGGTGGGATAAAGTGTTCATAGGTTAAGCTTATTATATATCCTTCATTTAAAATCCATTAATCTTCATTTCTAAAGCAGATTTCAGATAAATATTCAGTTTACTAATCATTTATTGTTTTCAAAGTAAAATGAAATAAATACAACTCAGTTTCAATTTGATATAGCATATCGATTGAATTAAAGCAAGATTGTAATCCTATAATATTTGACAGAAAAATCATTGATTTTTTTTATACAACCACAGCTTTTAATTTATTCTAGTAAAACAATTCATGCCACTCCCCTTCTCCTCCTGAGGAAAAATCATCTGTAAAATATCAGTAAAAAGTAAAAACATAGAAGTTTTTCGCATACATTGAATAAATTGATAAAGCTTGATAATTGTTTTCCCTTTTGTTTTTTAATTAAGAAATATTTTTTTCGGAACTCTATTTGAGTGTAACGTTTTTCGTATAGTGTAGTTTAGACATTATTCAGACGCTATCTTTAATATATTTCCAAAGAAATAAAACATTGCAAATTATCACACTTTTCTTGATATAGATGAAATCCAGGCGTGAAATATGATTAAAAGTTTTGGTGAACTAACTTTTGACCATAGTTGACCATCAAAAATCTATTTAAATAAAGTTAAATTCTTCATAACAACTAGTTATGTTGAGCATTAAAAAAATTACGGTTATTTATGATGGTTTTAGATCAGTTTGTTTTAACTATGAACACTTTACACCACCCAAGATCATTAACACACATGAAAAAGAAAATGCCATTAAGCTATTTAAATCAATTTTTTTCATCCGAAAATTCAGTGCAGCGTGTCCTTTTGTAATACAAAATAAAAAAAAGAAGTTTTGAAAGAAAGTTCTGTATTTATTATTTACCAAAGTTGAAAAACCTGTATTTTATGATCACTTTACCTCACCAGACCCTACTATTTTAGATATACTCTCTCGTAAATGCTTTGACTGAAACTTTGAAAAAAAAAAAACAATTAATTAGTTTTTCCGTACTGATCCCAAAGTTTAACTGTCTGCTTTTACGAACATGGGGTCTTTTCATTCTAATAATTCGATGAAAGTGAAAGTAACAGAAAAGAAAAAATAAATACTATGCCATGGTAAAGATAATGACCTCTGGAAACAAACTTTGATGGAGGATAAGGAGCATAATTTAATAGCAAAATTTGGAACACGGCTATCTCGAAGTTTTTTTTATTTTCAAATTTTACTTCATATCATTTTTTTTCCTTCTACGCGTGTTGGTCTACACTTTTGGTACGAGAAAGACAGATATATCGTTTCGATTTTTGCTTAAACACATGACTTTCTCCAACTGCTGTTGTTGCCTATCGCCCTGGTGTAGGAAAGCCTACAACAGGTTCAAAAGGTCCCGACGCTCTAGATCCTCATAAGGGTTAGTTTCTCTAAACTGCTAAATTCTTGTTCTTGCTCCAAAAATAACAAATTATTTTGCATGGAACTAAACTGACGCTAGAATGCTTAACAACATGTTTTTATGTTAGTAAAAAAAAAATCTATATGAAAAAACAGAGAATATGTGTGTTTGTGTGTTCTCTATACAAATCCACAGTTTACGTCGGATCTGGACCAAATTCGGCAGAGAGGTACTTGGGCACCCGAGAAGGAACGTAGGGGGGTTTTCAAACGCCAAAAAAGAACCGAGCCGTTCGAATTTTAATTTTAGTACCCGAAAATGGCATTAAATGGCTCTTTCTACCCGAAATAATCATCCGATTTCTTTAATTTAGGTCCCATTCAAAAGCCCGCGAAAAACACCCATAAAGTTCCGTTATTTCCTTCAAATTTCAAAAAAAAAAAAAAAAGGTTTTCAGAAAAGTTTCAGAAGAATGCCATTTTTTTATTACCACCATAACTTTTGTGAAAATCCGATTATTAGGTTGATTAAAAGTCATTCAACGTAACTTGCTTTCTTTTAATGACATATTCAATTCGATTGTGTTCAATTCGATGGAATGCTAACAGTAGCGTAGTGAGAAATTTCAACTGGATGAGGCACAGCAAATTTTTGGCTGCGCTATTGGTAGATACAATCGTATTTGATTCGATCGAATTCTGTTTGAGTTGAATGTGATACTTCAATTTAAAAAGTTTCAGCTGTGCTTGAATTTTTTTCAATAATGCGATTTTCTTTAAATAAAAACACGAGTTCACAGAAATTAATGGTAAAACTGGCTTAGTTATACTTTGAAATACAGAGTGCTTTTTTAAAAAGATAAATTGTATCAAGGAAGAAATCAGTTCCCTAATGCAGCTAAAAATTGAAACACGTATTTAATTTACATTTTAAATTGCCGCATTTAGAACCTCAGAACTTCTAATTTGTAGTTTATTAAACACATCTTGTAGTAAAATAAAATATTTTTTTTAATTAACCTACATAATTAAAAAAAAAGATAAAGATAGGGTATGCACGATGTGTGGGTCTTATGATTGTCATAAGCGGGAGTTATTTAGTAACTGGCGAGGTGCCATTGTTACACTTAAACTTTTTGTTAACTTAAACTTTTGTTTAACTGGGTTAGACAGTGTTTCATCCAGAACTGTATTTTTATCTAAAGAGAAAACTTGCAGCATTTGTAATAAACAACCTTCAAGTTAGGGGATGAAAATTCGGATTAGACGGTAGGAAAACCATAGAAGAAGTATTAAAGAGTAAATTACATTCATTGCTTAGATAAGTCAACAAATTAAAATAGTTTGCAGAATCATTTCATGTGATTTAAAACATGACTGATGTTTCATGATTTAAGCTGACACATCTTAATTGCGATGTTTTTATTACAGCAATCAGGGGAGCAGTGGACAACATTTTTTATCATATGTATTGCATTTGTCCTCAGTTCCTCAGTTTTCTTTGTTTTGTTTGGATCAGCAGAAGTGCAAAGTTTCAATTATTCAAATAAAGATTTATCAGAAAATTTGAAAAAAGAAGACAATTTACCGCTCGAAAGGAAAGATGGACTTGAGAAGGAATGCTAATAAAAACTTAACAGTACTTTAATACTCATTGTAAACTATCTGTAACTATTGTAATTTCAAATTTTCTCACACATTTCCTGTTATATAATCACTACTACATCTATCAACATCTCATAAGTTTCGATGAGTGGCGTAATCTACTAACATCTTTCGCCAAGTTTGCGGGTTCAAACTTGGCAAAAGGGATTGGATTTTCAAGAAAATAATCAGATGTTACCAATATGAAGCTTAATTAGAAACAACAACAAAGTCTCTTAATTTTCAGAATTAAGTAATTGCATAAAGTAGTACCAATCATCTTGCTATTTTATGATCACTTTACCTCACCAGACCCTACTATTTTAAATATACTCTCTCGTAAATGCTTTGACTGAAACTTTGAAAAAAAAAAAAAAAAAAAACAATTAATTAGTTTTTCCGTACTGATCCCAAAGTTTAACTGTCTGCTTTTACGAACATGGGGTCTTTTCATTCTAATAATTCGATGAAAGTGAAAGTAACAGAAAAGAAAAAATAAATACTATGCCATGGTAAAGATAATGACCTCTGGAAACAAACTTTGATGGAGGATAAGGAGCATAATTTAATAGCAAAATTTGGAACACGGCTATCTCGAAGTTTTTTTTATTTTCAAATTTTACTTCATATCATTTTTTTCCTTCTACGCGTGTTGGTCTACACTTTTGGTACGAGAAAGACAGATATATCGTTTCGATTTTTGCTAAAACACATGACTTTCTCCAACTGCTGTTGTTGCCTATCGCCCTGGTGTAGGAAAGCCTACAACAGGTTCAAAAGGTCCCGACGCAGTAGATCCTCATAAGGGTCAGTTTCTCTAAACTGCTAAATTCTTGTCCTTGCTCCAAAAATAACAAATTATTTTGCATGGAACTAAACTGACGCTAGAATGCTTTAACAACATGTTTTTATGTTAGTAAAAAAAATCTATATAAAAAAACAGAGGATATGTGTGTTTGTGTGTTCTCTATACAAATCCACAGTTTACGTCGGATCTGGACCAAATTTGGCAGAGAGGTACTTGGGCACCCGAGAAGGAACGTACGGGGGTTTTCAAACGCCAAAAAAGAACCGAGCCGTTCGAATTTTAATTTTAGGACCCGAAAATGGCATTAAATGGCTCTTTCTACCCGAAATAATCATCCGATTTCTTTAATTTAGGTCCCATTCAAAAGCCCGCGAAAAACACCCATTAAGTTCTATTATTTCCTTCAAATTTCAAAAAAAAAGGTTTTCAGAAAAGTTTCAGAAGAATGCCGTTTTTTTTATTACCACCATAACTTTTGTGAAAATTCGATTATTAGGTTGATTAAAAGTCATTCAACGTAACTTGCTTTCTTTTAAAGACATATTCAATTCGATTGTGTTCAATTCGATGGAATGCTAACAGTAGCGTAGTGAGAAATTTCAACTGGATGAGGCACAGCAAATTTTTGGCTGCGCTATTGGTAGATACAATCGTATTTGATTCGATCGAATTCTGTTTGAGTTGAATGTGATACTTCAATTTAAAAAGTTTCAGCTGTGCTTGAATTTTTTTTCAATAATGCGATTTTCTTTAAATAAAAACACGAGTTCACAGAAATTAATGGTAAAACTGGCATAGTTATACTTTGAAATACAGAGTGCTTTTTTACAAAGATAAATTGTATCAAGGAAGAAATCAGTTCCCTAATGCAGCTAAAAATTAAAACACGTATTTAATTTACATTTTAAATTGCCGCATTTAGAACCTCAGAACTTCTAATTTGTAGTTTATTAAACACATCTTGTAGTAAAATAAAATATTTTTTTTAATTAACCTACATATTTAACGTAAATACACATTTTAAAATTTACATCACATTGCTGGAGTAGTATTGCGAAATCCTCATCGTCTTTGGGCAAAAGTTTAACTAATTGAGTGTTGGTCAACTTAGACTTATTTTGTTTCGGTCGAACGTCTAATTTTTATTAAGTGTGGAGTTGTTCATTGTTTCAAGGCTTTTCAAAATACGAAAAAAAAAAAAAATGAATTTCGGTTTCATGTCTGGAAACTTAAATACAAACGTCAGGAAAAAGTCTTACATAACTTGAGCTTGAACAGAAGTATGTTCATTTCTTTTCAATAAAAGGAAATCTTTAAACGCATCTGCAGAAATCGTTTACAGTTTTACTACTAAACAATCATTGAACTCAATATTTTTCAAATTAATTTATTTGACACATATATAGATTTTAAAATTTACATCACATTGCTGGACAGTTGTATTGCAGAATCTTCGTTTTACATGCAGGTCAATTCTATTGCAAACATAAAAATTTAATTTTTAAAAGCTATTTATTACATTATAAACTTTATTAGCTGAACACAAATAATATATGTCACCTTTATGTACACTAAATTATCTTGGGTGATATTTTCTGGAATGAGACCCCCCCCCCCCTCTTCCCTTCCCTCCCTTAACTTTTATCATCAAATATAGCTGAAATAAGATAAATAATAAGATAATAATAATTTTTAAGATAATAATTTTTAAGATATCAGTTTTTTTTTTTTTTTTAAATTTACGGCGAGATTCTCCGAGTCTCCTTCTTCTAACATCTTCAAATGCAGCTCAAATCTGTACGTTTAAAATTAAATTTTAAAACATTGAGGTTGAACATACCTTAATTCCTCTAATGATGTTCTTAATTCTTCACCTCTGAGTCGTTTTCGGAGGGAATCATTCATGAAACCTCTTACCCTTTTAGTTTACTAAAGACGATCTAAAATTGCAATTTTAAAACTAAAGTTTAATTCATTTTTCCATAAAGCCCCCCCCCCCTCCCGTTTTCTCACCTTTACATCACCAAAGACAGCTTAAACATTATTTTCAAAAACATCAGCTTCAACAATAATCTCAGGAAGGTATCTTTACACTTTTGCCCGAACATTAAAAAAAAATGGCCTAAAATTGCGTTATTAAAGCTAAAATCGGAGTTTTTTTTAATTAAAAGCCCTGAAAATTTCGAGTATCCCAGTCTGTGGCCCCCTGAGCCTCTCTTTTAAAGTGTTAAATAGATTGTATGAATTATACGTATATTATTGAAATATTTCTTTAATAACTGCAACAGAATGGACTTTTTACTTATCCAATAATTGCACATTTTTCGTTAAAATTTTGATCATATGTTTTATAATTTTAGTTCATCAAGTTTTAATTTTTTTTATAAATAGGACATGGTCAATTTTCAAAACATAAATTTTTTTATTAACATGTCGAACAGCAAATTGAAAAATTTATTTAAATAACACCAAAAAGGTAAATTTCTCAGAATTAACTTCTAAGCCAGTGGTTTTAAACCTTTTGTTTCCAAGTCCTATTTTTGAACAACTCCAGGCCTGATATATATACTGAGACACACACATACATTTATACAAGCCTATATGAGCTTTAGTAGTTTCAGAAATCAGACCAAGATAGCTGATATAACTTTTTGCATATATTTCGAGCTCAGATTAGAAATTCAAGCATTATTATTATTATTATTATTATTATTATTATTATTTTGCTTCACGATGCATTTGTGTTAAATTTAAATTGTGAGACTCAAATTTCATAAATTTATAAAGTGCAACAAATAATAATAAAGGTTAGGGATCCTTGTTCCAAGCAAAATCGATAGCCAAACATCAGGATTACAATTGTATAATTTTTAAATTTAGTTATTTAGATTCTTCTACAACTTAAACAGCATCATGAATAAAAGTTTATTTAAAACAGAATGATAATGCTCAGAGATGTACAAGTGCTTAATGTACAAATGCTAACGCATAATGTACTCAAAATATGGAGTTCAACGATCTGCAAGTGCTTAGTTAATTTTCAAATGCTTAAGCATAATGAAATGAATAGTAATGGAAATAAGTAACTTGCATTAAAAGTATTCCAAACTAGACCAAAACAGTTACAGATGACAATTCTGAAATCGACATCAATGTTTACTAATACTTTCTGCGAAGCTTCGCAGAATTTGGCCCACGTGATGAAATACGTAACAATTTCGTAGCACAAAGTTCTTTCAATTAAGTTTATGAGTGAGGGGATTGAACAAAATTTGAGTAAAAATAACAGCATTTTTTTAATAGTGTATACATACAGTATATAGTACAACCAACCAATCTTTATCTAGCCATCCTTGTTGCAGCAAAGAAAGCAATGATTTTGCAAGTGTGCCCAAATATGCTTTCAAATGTGTTGACGAACCATCTGTTGTCTGGACTCGTGTGTTGGCAAACGAGGTTCAGCATCCAGGACACGTTCGGACCACTTTTGAAACATTTTCCTTCTGACGGAGCTTATTCAGAACACGTCAAAGTGCACATTCACACATTAGGATCACTTTTTCTGAAACAAAGTGTTCCAAATTGTGCAGGTTTATTTGCAGTGTACGTAAGAAGCGTCTTAGAGGCGGTGATATTTTTTATTATTGAAGTAACGATGTTGTTAACTGTCAGTATGAAGCAGGTTGGTTGCTTAACTTAAACGGCCATTAGCATGCAAATTGATTTGCTGTATTAACAAAAAATAGTAAAACATGATGCAGCATGCCTTATGCTAAAAAAATTGCAGAACTTTTTCATGTTAAAAATATTTTCCAGGAACTTTGACGGGCTTAATTACAGGAATAGCATGTCTTGTTGCATTTCTTTGTCCCATTGTATGTGGAGCTTTAACTAACAAAGAGGTAAAAATATGTTTACTTTTTATTTTTTCTGAAATGTGTGCATTACCTAACAATACAAATATGGCTCTCTGTTTAACGGCGCTCTATTTAACGACTTTCTCTATTTAACGATGGCTTTTCACAGTCCCAGATGCTCCACTGCAGTGTTAAAAGCATTCTATTTAAGGACGCTTTCTACTTAAGGACGATTTTTTGTGGTCCCTTGAAAATCGTTAAACAGAGAGCCAACTGTATTATCCAGTTTCTTAATATATGTATAAAATATTTTTCTTTGCTTACAGATACTTTGAATAGATGTAATTTTCGATAAATGCTTTAACGTCTGTAAATATTTCTACAAAATAACTATACAGCCAAATGACACAAATAGTTGATTTTAATGACTGACATTAAAAACGTAAAGAAAAGGTAATCGCTCAACGTATCTAGAACACTTTAAACAAGGCAACGATACGTTACATTCATAAATATATTTTTGTACATTTCTGCTCTAGCAAACCCCTCCCCCAAAAAGAAAAAAAAAGAAAAGATAAACTAAAGATAGGGTATGCACGATGTGTGGGCCTTATGATTGTCATAAGCGGGAGTTATTTAGTAACTGGCGAGGTGCCATTGTTACACTTAAACTTTTTGTTAACTTAAACTTTTGTTTAACTGGGTTAGACAGTGTTTCATCCAGAACTGTATTTTTATCTAAAGAGAAAACTTGCAGCATTTGTAATAAACAACCTTCAAGTTAGGGGATGAAAATTCGGATTAGACGGTAGGAAAACCATAGAAGCAGTATTAAAGAGTAAATTACATTCATTGCTTAGATAAGTCAACAAATTAAAATAGTTTGCAGAATCATTTCATGTGATTTAAAACATGACTGATGTTTCATGATTTAAGCTGACACATCTTAATTGCGATGTTTTTATTACAGCAATCAGGGGAGCAGTGGACAACATTTTTTATCATATGTATTGCATTTGTCCTCAGTTCCTCAGTTTTCTTTGTTTTGTTTGGATCAGCAGAAGTGCAAAGTTTCAATTATTCAAATAAAGATTTATCAGAAAATTTGAAAAAAGAAGACAATTTACCGCTCGAAAGGAAAGATGGACTTGAGAAGGAATGCTAATAAAAACTTAACAGTACTTTAATACTCATTGTAAACTATCTGTAACTATTGTAATTTCAAATTTTCTCACACATTTCCTGTTATATAATCACTACTACATCTATCAACATCTCATAAGTTTCGATGAGTGGCGTAATCTACTAACATCTTTCGCCAAGTTTGCGGGTTCAAACTTGGCAAAAGGGATTGGATTGTCAAGAAAATAATCAGATGTTACCAATATGAAGCTTAATTAGAAACAACAACAAAGTCTCTTAATTTTCAAAATTAAGTAATTGCATAAAGTAGTACCAATCATCTTGCTAATTTGTGTTGGCAGTCCTGACGCAAGAGCTACTGGGAGGATGGTGGGGGTAAACGACACTGAAAGCTCTTGATTCGCAGCTTAAGTTATGACACCTCCACATAGGCGGATTTACGGGGGTGCCAGGGGGTGCGCCGCACCCCCAAAAATTTTGGTTGGGTTTTGAAAAAAAATTAGTTTAGTATATTTCACTCAGAAACGCAGTTGGGGGAAAAAATTCATAGCTGCTATACTAGTAAATTTACTTGAATCCAGTGTATCACCACACGTCGCTAGTGCAAGAAAAACATAACTGTGCTCATATTAAGAATTAAAGTAATTTTATCCATTTGGAAAAAAAAAACCTAATGAATAATTTCATGCAAATAAAGAAACTTCTCAAACAATTTATTGTTCAGTTCTGTGTTATTGTATAGAATAATTGCATGTTCTGTAATTGGGTATTTATTCGTATAAATTCTTCTATTTTAAAACAACAATGGCTAATAAAGTCCAAAAAAAAAAAAAAAACATGGCTATTGCAAGAAACTTGATCAATAAAATCTACACAGAAATCAACCGAAAACCAACAATTTTAAGGTAAATAATCAAAAAAATTTTGAAGGAGGACTTCCGGACATTTTGCTGCAGTCGTGCATCCAGGGAGGGAAGCGGCACAAGACTGGTGACCCTCCCCACAAAATGCTGAGTAGATGTTTAAAAAAAATATTCTTTATTATTGAAGAGAAGAAAAGATCTCATTTTAGGAAAATGCAGTTATTTTACGAAAAAAAAAAGAATGTTGGGAAAAAATCTTAATTTCTCTTTCAAAAAGAAATATTGACATACAAATTTTTCAACAGATTCAGATTATTGGCGGTGAATTGTGTGCCTTCTCGCACAATCCTCTTTCTTTCATATCTCCCCTCCCTTTTTTTTTCTATTTCGTTTTCATTTTTTTTATTAGTCATCAAAATGTTTCTTCTCCAAAGCCCTTTCTCCAGTTAAAGTTATTACAGAGTACCTCAAATTTCGTTTCTTGGGCTTCACTTTCGCAAAATTTCCAAGGAAGATCTTCTAATCACCTAAATACATCGAAAATCGTTTAAAATTGCGTTTTTGGAGCTTCAGTTTTGAAAGCTGTAGTGTCCCTAACGTTACCAAATATGGTCTTACACTCATGTGTTTAAGACTTTAATTTTGGAAAATATTCGAACAAAGGCCTCTGACCCCCCCTTTCTCTATTATCATCAAAGAGTGTTAATATTTTGGTTTTGAAAACTACTATTTCGAAATATTTAAGTGGAGAATCCTTTTTTTTTCAATACCATGGATTACTGCAGAACTTCATATTTAGGACATCAATTTCAAAAAATTCCCAGGGGAGAGCTGCAGAACACCCCGTCCGGTAACAGCATCAAAAATTGTCCTCCGTAGTATTTTTGGAATTATAATAATGAAAAGTTAAAGAGGTAGCGTGGAGGAGGGGAGGGGGTTACGTATTTCTATCCGCTTTTAAAAAAATCGATTGGAGGCAGTCTATAAGTCTCATTCATAACCCAAAGTATAAATATGGACTATAATCACATTTATAAGACTAAAAATTCTAAAAATAGCCTTGGAGCCACACGTACCTTTCTTGACTCTAAAATATCACCAAGAACTGTAAAACTGCCTTTTCAAAACTATTTCAAATTTTTTCTGGTGCGTGAATCAAATTCCAAACCAGAAGCTAGATTCACCCATTGCTTCTAATATCGACTTTCGTTTAAGACTTTTTTCTGCAGTTTGAAATGTTAAGAATTGCTCATCCCCTAATCTTACTAAATATGGTTTACACGCGTTTTTTAGACTTAAAAGTGTGTCCCGCCCTAAAATTATTTTCTGATTTCGCCATTGCCTTGTTATTCCGGGAATACCCCCCCCCCTCCAGAGATCCCTGTTATTGTTGCACCCCCAAATATTTCGGAATAAATCCGCCTATGCACCTCCACCATCTTGGGGCTAAATGCCACTTTCTTCCTACTTCTGCTATGATGAAGTAGGCTGATTTGCTTTTTGATTGCATTTCCTTATCAATTCCAAATTAATCCACAATCGAGTCATTCCATGTCAAGTGACCTAGGGGTCCCCACTCGACCATCGCCGATTTGGATGAAATTTTATAGAGACGTAAAGATGCCTTTGAAACTAATCTATGCAAATTTTCAGCCTCCTAGATCCAAATCCTGAGGGTCTAGGATCTCCGAAAAATGTGATCCAAGATGGCGGATTAGCTTTTTGCGCCAAATTGCCAAGTTTACACCAAGTTTACAGGAAATTTTATTACACTGGAAGTCTGAAATTTTAGGCCTTCAAATTATGTTTGACTGTTAGTATATTCATGTATTTTTGTGAATTTGAGCTCGTTATATTTTGTGTAGCATGCGCGTGAACTTGTGAAAAAGCGCGATGGGAATTTTTTTCCTGGATTTTAGGTTGTCATAAAATCTGAAAAAAAAAAAAAAAAAAAAATTCAAAAGTCCGTACTGCGTGATTCCATTGTAAAAATGCTTGTTTTTAATGGGTTACAGTTACAGAGCTTAAATATCTATTTTCTAAAAGATATTTTGATTCAAAGTGGCTATCAAAACCGTTCAAGTGAAAAATAGCCTATTTTCAAAGCGCTATAGCTCAGTTTGTCACCTCGCATTTTCTTTTCGTTTATACCATTGAAAATAACACATTTTTTTCCTTTCAAAATAAGTTTTTTCTTCGATGGTGTTCTTTCGAATAAGGATAAAAAAAACGAGCTTGAAATTATATCTGTCGTAACGAATTGCCATGTTCAATCTCAGATTACGGGACGTTTTAAAACGCTGGAAGTCTGAAATTGTAGGAGCTTAAAGTACTTTTATTTGTCAATAAGTTCTAGTATTTTTGTGAATTTGAGTTCATTAACTTTTATGTAGCAAGTTTGCAAAATCTTGACAAAACGCAGCAGAGAAACTTTTTTTCTGGATTTTAAAATGTCATAAATTCTGAACAAAAATTATTCAAGTGCTCGAACTTAGTAATTCTATTGTCAATATGCATGTTTTTAATGGGTTATACTTGCAGAGCGTAAATATTGATTTTCTAAAAGATATTGGCATCCAAAGTGGCTATCAAAATAGTTCACATGAAGAATAGCCTGTTTTTAATGCCCTGTAGCTCAAGTTTGTCACCTTGCATCGTCTTTTCGTTGGTACCATGAGAAAGAACATATTTTTTCCTATAAAAAATAATTTTCTTTCCGATGGTGTTCTTTCAGACAAGCCGGGAAAAATGAGCCTGAAATACAATTTGTCGTTAGCGAGAAAATCTCGTTCTTCAATAAATAAAGAATGGTGAATGCCGTGACAACCGGCTTATAGGGATTACGCAACTGTTATAAGTCAGAAATAGTTTTTAATTAATCATTTAAAAAGATACTTTGCAAATGAAATATGATAAAAAAGAAAATTATCTTGTTCTGTCTAATGTATCAGTTTGCTTCCTGCTCAAAATACTTTTCTGATTCTAACATATTTAATCTGAAAAAGGCATCTCTACGCCTCTATAAAATTTTATCCAAATCGGAGATGGTCGAGTGGGGACGATTTGAAAAATTAGGTCAGTTGACGTGGAATGACTCAATCAAGAGGCAGCACAATCTAGGAGCAAAACACGCTACTTTGTCACAGCTGGCAAAATAAGAGACGGTTACCCTTAAGATGTTCTAGGTCTTAAGATACGATCTAAGGCTTTTAAGTTTATCAACCGCTTGGTATAATTTTTGTGTTCAATGTGTGTTTTTGTAATTTTTGTGTTTCTTCATGGAGAAGACCTCTTGTTTGCCGTTAGGTGTATTTTTCTAAAGATCACTATACCATGACTACGCAGCATGCATTCCGTGCCTGTTTCAGGAATGCGCCCCGTGGCTGTATTCCTCATCAAAAGTCAGTTATTGTTTTATGGATAAGCCCTTCTTAGTTCCTTTAATTACTTGAAGGACAACATTGGTCAAGCTGCTGCCAACATGCCCGTTAAGATGCTGCCGAGAGTTCAAAATTGACTGACAGTGCATTCAAAATAGTAGATGACATCCGCCTTAAACAATCTTTAAAACTGGGAAAAGATAAATTTTTACTGTTTTTCTTCATGGATTAATCAAAAAACATTAGTTATGGCGTTTAAAAAATAAATTTCGTTTCTGTTTATGTTGTGTTTGTTAAAAACCTGAAAAAAGCAAGTTTATCTGCCTCACCCTATATTAATTATTTGAAAAAATCCAAGGAACATCTGAAATATATTTAATCAAGTAGTCAACCTATAACACCAATATTCTTGATTAAACTATCATCAGATCATGTAGGGTAGCTTCTCATCAATGCTTATTAGCTACTCTTCAGGACCTATATAGTATTAAATAAAATAAAGAAAGTTCCTATCTTTTTAATAAAGATACATATGAGCTTTTGTAACTGATCTGTTATGTAAATAATGATTTTGTTGGATTCTAATAAACATTGATAAACATTTCTAAAAAGGCTTATGTTTATGTCTTTCACTCAAATAAATGTTATTTATCATGCGTTCAAATGTTACAGTACAAAGTTTCTTTATTTTTATCGTTGAAGAAAAAAAATCAAAGCTATTTTGAAAGAAAAAAAAACAATCTAAGAAAAGTAATTAATAAATTAGTTAATAAGTGAAAGGTAATTAGTAACTCAGTAAATAAGGCAAAAGAAATTGATCAATCAATTAAAAAGTCCAAAGTAGTTGATAAATACAGACAACAATAATTACAGAAATATTAAAGAAGTCTATTATGCATGTATTTATCATACGTATTTTTAAATTTTCTGAAGATTTCTGATAAACGATACTTGCGTTCGATAATCTGTACCTCAGAGCCAGACAGACGTAAGTCCAAAAATTGCGATTTTCCGTTTATTACTGCATTGTATGTATAATATTATTCCGCATAGAGCCATGACAGTGAAATTTTGAAAAATAAATTCCTTTATAACTGGTGCTATAAGAACGTAAGTCCCAACTTTTGTTTGAGCCAGAAAAACGTAAGTCCACTTAACACCAACAGGCTCTGAATTATTACTTAATGCATGTTGAGAAAAATATCGTCTGTTGTTAGACAAATAGTATTGGTAAAAGAAATATAAATTAAACATTATTATTGCGAAATGATTTGTGATGGGAATGAAAAAAAATTGAAAAGCAAAATAAAGGAAAAGGGAGGAAAAGAGTAAAAAAATGACCTGTTTCTAGACAACGTAAAAGAGACGGCACGAAAGGGAAATAAAACCAGAAACCACACATTTGCTTTAAATTTTAACAACAGCGAAGAAGTAGTTGCAAAACTTGTTTTAATAGACTACCTATTTCTGAAACTTTTATGAGAGTCGCTTTAGAAAAAGCCAGTGAGTCTACGTTGGTGATACTAGATCAAAGGGGTAGACGTATTCCTGTAAATAAACTAAAAAGTAATAGCTTAGATATAATCAAAACAAACATTTTGAAGTTTCCAGTGAATGAAAGCCACTGCAGAAAGGAAAGATCGAAACGTAAATACTTGGCCAATCACCTAAACATTTCTGAAGTGTAATAACTATATGTCGATGAGTGTGTGAAAGAAAAAAATAAAGCAGAGAAAAAGTGGCTATATTCAAAAGTTTTCAAAGAAGACTTCAATTTATCCTGCCACTTGCCAGACAACGACTCTTGTAATATTTATGACGAATTAGATTGTGAACTAAAAAATGGAATAACTGTTGAAAAACGCAGCGCAATTTAAGTTAAAAAAGTAAAACGCTTGGGAGAAGCTTCATTCAGATATGAGTTAAAAAGAGACCATAAACTAAAAGGCCGTGCAATTAAAGATAGGACAGTCGTTTATATCTGTTACCCAAAAATGCCTTCCTACTCCAGATTTGAAGAGCTCTCAAAGTTTTTACTCAAGAAAACTCTGGACATTAAATCGTACTGTTCTTCACACAACCATCGACAAAACTGTGTATGATTTGGTATGACGTAACAACCGGGCGAGGAAATGAAATTGCATCATGCTTATATATATATATATTAAGGTGGTCCTTATTTTTGAAGTTGTAGATATTTTATGCGACGCCCCCTCAATTTGTTCCATTGTACAAATAAATGATCCTTGCAAAATTTAAAGTCAATCCATGAATATTAACACGTGCCCCTAGGGCTCCCTTTTTTTGAGTTTCGAAGAAAAAATTGCGGATTTTCTCATTTTTGTGTAAAAATATTCTAACGTTTTATATTTAAAGTAATTTTGAACCTCAATAGGTGCTGCTACTTTCAGATCGACCATTCTCTCACTTTCATTTTGTAAAATTTAACATGTTACAGAGAATAAAATGTACACCAATGGCCTTGGGTCAAGCGTACCGCTCTTCTGCGCTTGTTCCAACCAAGCGGCAGGAGATCGTTTCTTCTCATCAAGATGGACACAAGGGATTCTACAGTCCATTAATGAATGACCTAGGCCATTCATGAACGATCTTTGACAACAACAAATTTCCTCCTCCAGGCTTTGGGGGTGTTGATTCACAAAATTCCCTGTGTATGTAATAGGTGTGTCAAATAGAGTCGCAAGATTTCAATGCTATTAATATAAGTAATTGAAATTATATTTTAATTCGCTGTTCTTTAGTTATAAACATACTATAAACATACCTAAATGCTTATGCAAGTTTTAATTTTTAAAATATAAATTTCGAAAAATCCTCGATTACTGCTAACATAAAAATATGCTGTATTTTCCACAGCTAAAATATAAATTAAAAAAATAATATCCAGATCGGAACAATGTAGAAATCTATACTTTAAATTAGTTTTCTTCTATTTCAGTACATAGTCCTTTATTATTAACAAATTCTTGCGATTCACAAGATTTAGAAACCGAAAGGGGTATCTATCCTAACCTGTTGAAATTTTGTTTTCTACTGCTGGTCTACCACAATGCAAAAAAGCTTGACAACTATTGATATCTGCTCGCCTTTCATCACTGTTAGACAAATACCATATTAGGGATAAAGATGTTGTTCATTTATTTACAGCCTATGTAGATGCAGTAAATTTAAATGCAAATGATCTAGTGATCAATCATACATTCCTTAAGAGAGCAAAAGAAAATCTTAGAGAGGTAAAATTAAATTTCATGAATTTAAATTTAGATTTTGTAGTTATTCACTGGGATGCAAAGCTACATCCAGATGTAACTGGAAAAAGAACGCCGACAGGATTACCGTGATAGTTTCCGGTCCTAATATTGAACAGCTACTCGGAATTCCTTAGATATTTCTTCATTGCTAACTGTTCTAGCTGTAGTGTTTGATACAACGACTTGCAATACCAACCGTAAAATTGTGCATGCAATTTTTTAGAGCAAAAACTGAACGGTGATATATTACATTTGGATTGCCATCATCATGCACTTGAAATCGTACTGCAGAGTGTGTCCTTAAAGAAGTTCTTGCCTTTCTTAGTTCTAGATCAGATATTCAATTATTTAAGCGCTTCAAAATTTTGTGGAAAGATCTCCATCATTCAGAACTTATAACATTTCAATCAAGTACACATACCACTTAAATTCAAAAGACGAAGTGGATGACATATTATTGTTCGTAAAAAGCGGAATTGAGAAAGATTACAGAGAATTCTCATAACTTATAATAATATTTCCTGGTGAATTTCCTCCTACAGGGATATGTTTTCGGTAACTTGGAGCTTGTCTCTGAGCCACATGGGTGGCAAAAGGAATTTTTGTTTGAAAATTTTTATAATTAGGAAACAATTTAAATTGACCTTACACGAAAAGAAAGCCATTCAATGTTTTCTTACAAAGCTGTTTTACAATTAAATGCTGTATGAATATATGGTCTTTCGCAGTAACCCAATCGAGGCTCCTTTGAATAATATAATATGTCTGAAAAACTAGCAGCGTACAAAATGACGACAAACATGCAGCAGAAGCAGTGATTTGGAAAATTCATAAATCACTTATGGTATTTAGGAGATAAACTAGTAGCTTTGTCCGTATTGGATGAAGGAATTAACTTTGAAGATAGGAAAAGACTAGTTCAAAAAATGCTTGTGATAAAGAAGACGTGTCTGATGACTGTTTAACAAATTTCAGATAACAGTAGATGATTTAGAATACTTTCTTAGTAAAGATCTTCCTCTTTATAGAATCAATTACGAGTCAATAAAATTGTTTGATAAGTTGTAAATACTAAAAGATTTTTTCCTATATGATCCTGATTCACGGCAAAATGTTTAAGCTATTTAAAGGGAAGAGATATTGCTAAAATACTGAAAATTGTGAATGATATAACTGAAAGAGGAGCACAATTAATCGAACAATTTCACAACTAATTTACCAAATATGAGTCACAAAGCCATTTATTTATTTTACAGACCGTCCAAGACTATCGGAAAAAAAATACACACTATCGAGATACATTGAGAAAAGCGTACGATTAAGGAAAGTTTCTAAAGCATTATTTCATTCTTATTCAACGTAAAATCTTTAGATGATATAAAGTAATTAAAAAGGTTAATTTTAGTGCTACCTCACAGTAAAAATATTTTGCAAACCTAGGAGAAACGATGTACTGGTTCTGAAGTGAAAACTCGGAAGATTTGTGGGAAAATTATCAAAAGTGTTAAAGTTCAACGGCCTAGGGGCACGTGTTATTATTGACCGATCGAGTTCAAATTTTGCACACGTTACTTTTTATTATAGTATCACAAAACTAGGGGGCGTCACTTGTTGAATTCCGAAATTTTTTTTCCCATATAAATAAGGACCACCCTAATATATATATATATATATATATATATATATATATATATATATATATATATATATATATATATATATATATATATATATATATATATATATATATATATATATATATATATATATATATATATATATATATATATATATATATATATATATATATATATATATATATATATATATATATTCACGTGTAAAAATGACTTCAAAATTTTGAAAATCCTACTGGAATCTTAACGGTATGGACTGATAATTGCAGTGGCCAAAATAGGAATATTACTAATATTACTATTGTTTTCGTCTTGTGGATGTTAAACAACATTTGGACTTTAAAAGAAATAAACCACAAGTTTCAGCTTGCTGGACACACTCACATGGAAGTTCATGGGAAACATAGTATTATAGAGCAATCTAAAAACAATTAAAAAAAACACACTATCTTCACTACAAATGTTTGGGCTGATTTTATTGGTTCATGTTAAAGGAAAAAAAAAACATTTGTAGCAAGAAGGATGGGCCTTGAAGAATTTTTAGAGGTTATTTATTTGAAAAGTAAAGAAACTCCTTTTGTTTCAAGAGACCAACATTAATGAAGATCCATTTTTGATATCGAATGCAGTTTGGTTGCAGCTTCAAAAACGATACAGCAAATTGTATTGTAAGACCAGCTTTGCAGATGAAGCTTTTCTAACAGTTGAATTAAAAAGAAATGAACAAGAAGAAAGGGTTATTATGCCAAAGGCAATTCCAAAATTAAGAATAACCACCAAAAAAGATAAGTAATGAAAAGTACAGAGACCATATGAATTTAAGCGCAGTGGATTCCTATTATAGAGTAGAAGCCTGACTTTAAAAATCTTCCACACGGAGAAAACGAAGGAAACTTTCCTGAAGAGGATTCAACTTCTCTGGACTAATGTTTTGAGATCATCTGCAATATATAGATGATCACAGTTTCTTTGCAACATTTTAAAGTTAAATACGTTCTGCTTTTATGTTCCAACTCTAACTGTCGATTACTTTTTGTGTTAAGTATCATTAAATTTCTACTATGAACGTTTGCAGTTTACTTGTTAAACCGTTTAAACATTTTTAAAACAGCGTTTGGTGTAAAACAACAGTAACACAAGTCCAGTTCTGATATAATGAGTCATTTAATCTTTAATTACATAATTAATTCTTAAATTGTACGAAAATGAACCAACTAGGAGATACATTTTTTAAAAGTTAACAATTATGTTTTGACTATGTAAATGAAATCCTTTCTTTCAGTTTTTACCCGGGATGCAGAGTCGTAGTCTAATTGATTTTGGGGTAAAGGAGTCGGATTCGGCGGTTTGAAATACAGGAGTCGAAATTGGAGTTGGTCGTTTTTCCTCTGAGTCTGAAACTCTGTTTGTGCTATAGAGTCAGTCGGAGTCGGAGTCGAAATAATTTTGAAGTAAAGGAAGTCGGAGTCAAAAGCTCTAGAATTCCCAGAGTTGGATTTGATCACTTTCAATCCAAACCCACAGCCCTGGTTTTCACACTCTCGTACAATGTGGATTAATGTGACTCACGTTAGTCTGGCCCTCAGGCACGAAACTGTTTTTGATTAAAACCACAACAGCGAAGTTCAGTTTTAATACAAGGAATCATGTATTCTTTAATTATGTAAATAATTGAAAAGTGGTGCAAAAATTAACCAACAAGGGATGAAGAAGACATTTTTTTTAAATATTAACAGTCATATTGTGTAGCGTAATTCATATAATAGCTTTGCAACTAGGCAACAAAATCACTATTTTCTGTTTTTTCGCTCTACTGCAAAATTATCATAATGTGATTTACGTTCCTCTGGCTCTGAGGTACAGATATTTTAATTTGAAAGTGTGAGCGAAAAAGAAAAGATATTTATCAAACGGCTCTCAGTACTGGCTTCATGCCAAAACAAACACTGATTCAGAATTCTGCAACAATTCTACAATTTCTTAACTGAGGAATAAATCGAGAGTTGTTTGCTTTGATTCGACGCTGTATGAATATGTTCTAAAATAGCATAGATTAGTCATTCAGTAAGTTCATAGATCTTTTTAATTATTTTTTTTTGTTTGTTCATTGCTGTAACAGTATCATCGAATCAAGAAAATGTTTATATAGTAAGAAATAGTAAATAAAAACAAACAGCATAAAGCGAACAATGAGAGAAACAATGGGAAAAACGCAAATTTCCAATAAATTGCTGACACATGACTCCGAGTTTCAAGGTACTCTGTAGAGTAGAAAAGTTTGAAATTTTGGATGCTAAGTCATCTGACTAAACTCAGAAGCGTAACCTTATCATCCAATAGCTCTTACTTTTCTGCACTGAAAGGAGTATTCCTTTGAAACTCCGAAACACATGTCGGCAATTATTTGGTTCCGACCAGCTTTTTCTTTTTTTTTTTAATCCTTCATGCACGGAAAAAAAATCCGGTTGCGTTTTTAAATATATTGAATATATGGGGCAAACATGCGGCTCATGAAATTTTAAAAACAATTTCTGAGTATTTCAAAATCCTCTGTATTTTAAAATCAGCTTTCTGTAATTTCCAGAAACGTTTCTAAATGTTTCGAATCATCTTTCTGTAATTTTCAAAAACGTTTCTGAATATATTGTGCAGCTGCGGTTCATGAAATCTTCAGAAACGTTTCTTAGTATTGCTGAATCCACTCTGTAATTCTCAAAAACGTCATTGAAAAACTTTAGGGTATTATTTCTAATCATTAAAGTTATACACACAGATATAGGGAATTCAGATGAAAAGTGAACTTAGGTAGGTTATAATAATGAAGCATTAATGCATATAGGGGAATGTGGGGCAAAGTGAAACGGTTAAGATGACTGAGTTTTTTTCCAAAATGAACAAGTCGGAAATTTGTTTTGATAATTACAGTACACAAAGAAAGAATATTGTATTTTATAGTAAAACTTGCGTCGAAACAGTATTTTTTAATTTTTGCAGTTAATTTGAGTGTTAAAAAAAAAGGTGGAAAATGTTCACTTTTTTTTCATAGGGCATGAAAAATAAAATATTTTTCTAATGAAATATTTTTTATTCGATTTTAAAACATATTTTTGATCAAAAGAATCAGTAAATAAAAGGTTGAATGAATAAATGATAATGAAACAGTAAATGAATAATTAAATGCATAAACCAATTGATATATGAAGAAAAATAAATGAGCGAGTAAAAGAATGAATGAATAAATAAGTGAATAACTAAATGAAGGAATGTAAATGTGCTACTTAGTAAATGAAAACGTAAGGAATTTACATTAAATGATTGAGTGAGTAAATGAAACAAACTATTTCACTTTGCCCCAGATGTATTTGGCAAATTGTACAATTTATTTAAAGTACAAATAATCTTAATATTAACTAAATTAATACTGCATTGAATATTAGGAGGTCTCAATTAATACTTAAAATGTTAATAATAAGAACTTTATCATTTTATAGTAACAAAAATAATTTTTGACTTACAACAAAATATCACAGCACTAGCAAAAATCCCGGCGTTGCCTGGGCCAGTAATAATTGTGAGAAACAATCGCTACTTTCTTTCATTTTCTATTTTAACTGAAAGAACTCAAAACACACCACTTTCAGTGATTAAAAATTGAGCTTCTTCCTTACCCATAAAAGTAAAATAAAAATAGGTATAAAGAACGAACACGACATTTTAGCATATAAAAATTTGAAGAATTTCCAAAAGTATGAACTAACAAAAAACAAAGATCACAGAAAAACCCTGCGCTTTTTTTTTAATTAAAAAAAATAGTAGACACACACGCACACACACACACACACACAAAAAAAAAAAAAAAAAAGGAGCCATCTACTATGTTTCCCTAAGTGTGCAAAAAGTAGAGTTTCCGAATATTTAAATGACTTTAAATTCATGTTTGCTTCTGAGAAGCCTTGATTCAAAATTCACAATATGATTACTATTAACATCGCTGTTGTAAGGCAACGATTTTTACTTTCTTCTATATCTAATACATAGAAGAAAGTATTGGATTCGTGCAAATTTTCGAATTTCGAATTTTGACGGATTCGAACGTTTTGAGGTGTGCTGAGTCCATTTCGACTATTTTTGGAAAATGTCTGTCTGTCTGTGTGTGTGTATGTATGTGTGTGTGTATGTATGTGTGTGTGTATGTGTGTGTGTGTGTCACGTCTGTGTGTGACCAGTTTTTTGTGGCCGCTCTACAGCAAAAACTACCGCATGAAATCGAACGAAATTTGGTACACATATGTGCCCCTATGTGAACTTGTGCCTATTGGTTTTTGGCGCGAATTCCTCCAAGGGGGGGGGGGGGGGTGGAGCAATGGGACGTTTTTTGAGTTGCGCGTGCTTGCTATTCCTCAGGAAGTAACTGGCGGAATCAGACAAAATTTGGTCCATATGTTGCCATTAACAGGAACAGGTGCTGATTCAATTTTGGTGTCAATAACTCAAACGGGGGTTGAGCTATAGAACGTTTTTTGTCGTCAATTGTGACTGCTGTATCTCAAGAAATAATGAACAGAATGAAAGAAAAATTTATCGGCAAGTAGTCCTTAGTGGGTATAAGAGCTGATTTTATTTTGGTGTCAACAGCTAAAAAGGGGGTAGCGCAATCGCCCGTTCTTTTTTTCCATTGTGAGTGCCCTATCTCAAGAAGTAATGCTACGTTCTGGTTGAAATTTGGAATATATGTGAATCCATATGTAAACAGGCTTTGGTTCAATTTTGACGCCAATCGCTCCAAGAGGTGTTGATTTTTTTTTTTTTTTTTTTGAATAAAAATAGCTTTATTAATGCAACAATAAGAAAGATAAATCGTAATAGATTGTCGTCTGCGTATTTCTCGTGATTTTAATTGAATGGAAATGATCGGAATTATTATCTCAATGATTTAAAATTTTTAACTGTTGCCATCTTATGTTTGTTAACAAATAAAATATTTGTAATTAATTCAAGCAAGGCTTTTAAAATAACTTTCAATTTTCGCTCTTTGCTTTGCTTTTGCAATAATTCAGACATTGGGATGGTAGTCAAGTTTTTGCATGTGTAATTTTGTTTTTGTTGGGAATATTGCTTCCTCGTCAAGCATGGGGAGGGATCAGAAAAAAAAAAGAAAAATATAGAAGAAAGTTTCGTGATGGCCACAACATACTAGTTTGTATTACAATGGGTTTTATATTTGTTCATTTAATGGGGAAGTTATATGAAATTTACTGTTTTCCATTATAACTTCTTTGAACTGAGTTTTTTAGAAATAAATTATAGCCTATGTTGCTTCCTGCTAACGTAGCTATCTATGGTGAAAACATTGTTAATATCGGTCCAGTAATTTTGAAGCTTACCCTGGGACACACATACAGAAGTAGCCACCCTCATATAAATAATAGCCGATGATAAAGTAACCCGCGTGTTTCAACAATGAAACTCGCGCCACGGCATGATAATTTGATAATATGTTTTGGTAATGTTTAACATACAGGGAAATGCTTTAGTGTGACAAGACAACTCAATCCGGGTGACTAAACTGTTTTACTGGTAAGACTGTCATTTTAGGGGAATAAAGAAACGCAAACATGGTCAACAATGGTTAAACTGCCAAATTTAACTTAAACTACCAAAATATCACCAAAAGGCAATCGCTGCTTTCAAATGTACATAGAAGCAAATTTTCACCCGTCATACGATGACGGGCGACTTTCTAGTTTATGTATAACGATGAGGATACAATTTCTAAGAAAGCAATAAACGTCATGCTTGTCCAGAGAAGCTTTGATTAAAAATTTTTATTATGATTACTATTAACATTGCTGTTGTAAGGCAACGAATTTTCGTATAACAATGGGTTTTATATTTATTCATTTAATGGGGGAAATTAATGATATTTACTGTTTTCCATCATAACTTTTTTGAACTGAGTTTTTTAGAAATAAATTATATCCTATGTTGCTTCCTGATAATGTAGCTATCTATGGTGAAAAAATTGTTAATATTGATCCAGTAGTTTTGAAGCTTACCCCGGACATACATACATACATACAGAAGTAGCCATCTTAATATATAAAAATCTTCTGTGCGGACGTTTGTCACCATAAGGCTTTTAAACGGCTGGACCGATTTTGATGAAATTTTTTTGTGTGTAATTAAGTTGTGGCAAGCATGGTTTCGAAGCGCGATGGATCCAATCCGAAACGTTTTTGTTAATTAATTAATTAGTTAAAACATTGGATGGTTATCTCTCCAAATGATTAATATTTATTTTAACCTATTGCTGAGCGAGAACTGAAATAAATATTTAACCCGTTGCCGAAAGACAATAAGAAAGCCAGCTCTGCTTTTTGTAATGCAATTTCCTACTGTGACATGTCAATAGAGAATATATTAAAGGTAGAGAGGGAGAGTAAAGCCTTCATTTCTTGAAAGAAGCGGTTTTAGGTCCCGTGATATACTATTTTAAAGTTAAGTAGTGGAAGAAATCGGGTTTCTTTCGCTAACCAAATGATCAGAAAGTACCGTACCTAGCAACATTTGTTTCTCGGCTGAAATCCATCTGAGTTTTGGCACCAATGTCAAGAATACTTTAAGGATTATCAAACTAGGAACTACTTTGATATACCCCCCCAAATCGGAAATTTGGCGACTTTTTTCAATTTTCCAAAAATTGTTGCCACAAAACTTTTTTTAAAAAAACTCAAAAGTGGTACAAAATACAAGAAAATACTAAATTTGGCAACAGCAAAAACCTAAAAGCTGAAAAAACCTAAATTGGCAACACCAAAATAAGAAACAGCAACCCTAAAAAGTCCGTAGGGAGTGCTAGATTTGGCGCGTAATTTTTGGGGGGTATCAAAGTTATACCTCAAACTAATCAGTAGATTAGTCAGACCAAACAACGTAAGTAGAAGCACAAATTTGTAATTTACAAATTTGTGCTTCTACTTACGTTGTTTGGTCTGACTTTACTATTCAGCACAAAGGTATTTATTTATCTTATTAATCAGTAGATTATTAAAGGAAAAGATGATGGAATTTAAAGACGAAACAAATTTTATTTTCGTCCAGATAAATTACAACTGGGTAGTTCTGCACACAAAAGATCAGTGCAGTGGAAGATCTTTCTCTTGGGGATATTTCGATAATTGGGCGCGGTCGTCTTATTTTTGGCGTAAATAATTTTATTTTGGTAACCCTGCTGATTTATAGTAACCCTATGTGAATAGATGTTTCCGTTCTCTTTGTTTTGATTTGCAAAGAAAAATACCTCTCGCGCAGGGGCTGGAGCCAAAAATTGACGCCAATGAAGAAAGATCGCCAGATTCCCAATTATCGAAATATCCCCTCTATCTTTGGAGGAAAGAACAAATTAGGCAATATATGAGGTTTTAAAACTTTTCGTTCAAAAGATTGGACCGCTAATCGGTCGGAGTTAGTTTCGCTCACTGATCGGCTGGATTACTGTAACATAGTGGTTTGGCGACTTTGGCTATAAACAATAGAGTTGCGGGATCATTTGTTTACATTTTAAAGCTACTGTTAATGTAATTTATTGTTTTTTGAGCAATCACGATTGCTTATTGTTCTCATTTGACCGTTTTTGGTGTCCGTGCCTTTTTCAACTTGGACCAGAAGCCTTTGCAGCACCACCGCCCACCGTCCTCTGCTGGCGGCGCGGCTGCTCCGGTTTTGAGCTATCCGCTTCTCCTGGTCGGAGGCGTCCATGTCCTACACACACGCACGTTCACACACGCACGTTCACACACACACACACACACACACACACACACGACTTCACACACATACACACACACTTCACACACATACACTCACACACACCTACGTGCATACACATAGGTCTACCCACACACACAACTATGCACAAGTAACCGCCCAGGAGGAGAGGCAGACTTGGGGGGGGGGGGGGGACAGGAGCCGTTTCTAGAAACAATAACTCCAATGAGTAGGGTCCTGTCTCAGTTCGTGATTGCGAAAAACATAATTTGAATTCAAAATTTCAGAATTCAAATTATTATTATTATTATTATTATTATTATTATTATTTGTTTGTTCATTTGGCGAAACATTTGCAAAGAGTTATTTTTCTTTTTTAAAGAGTGTTTAGTCATTTTAGTTGAAGAATGTGTTTATTTTACATCGGAAGGGGGGGGGGGTGTATGAGTGATTTTCGCTTATTCAGAGAACTGTTTTTACGTTTATCATTTTTTAAAACAATATCCTTTTGATTGTTTTATTCTTTTTCATATAGGGGATGTTGCAGCGGGATTTCCCGTTTGTTCTAGATGAGTAGTTAGTTTTTTACATTTAATATCTGAGGACGCTTTTTATCCTTTGAGTATGGCTGAAGGAACAAACCATCAAGTACGAGAGAAAAAATAGTTAATAATACAACTGCTCAGTTGGCATTAGATAAATCAAGTTGTAATAAATAAACGCATTCTGACACCAAGCAGCTTAAAACGTTTTCTTTTTACTTTTTTTTTCAACAAAACGGTTCAAACACTTGAAAAGTTGGAAAAATTCAATAAACTATCAATTTACAAAGTTTAAACAAAACAACGTCTGTCGGGTCCTCTAGTTTATGTATAAAGATGAGGATACAATTCTTAAGAAAGTAATAAATGTTATGCTTGCTCCAGAGAAGCCTTGATTCAAAATTTTCATTATGATTACTATTAGCATTGCCGTTGTAAGGCAACGAATTTTTGTGACAATGGGTTTTATATTTATTTGTTTAATGGGGAAATTACATGAAATTAACTGTTTTCCAGCATAAAGTTTTTAAACTTAAGTTTTTTAGGGTATAACTTTGATATACCCCCCCCCCCCCAAATTACGCGCCAAATCTGGCACTCCCTACGGACTTTTTAGGGTTGCCGTTTCTTATTTTGGTGTTGCCAATTTAGATTTTTTTCAGCTTTTAGGTTTTTGCTGTTGCCAAATTTAGTATTTTCTTGTATTTTGTACCATTTTTTGAGTTTTTTTTTTTTGAAAGTTTTGTGGCAACAATTTTTGGATTTCATATATGTTTTGGATCATATTTACATTTAATTCATTCGCCATTTCTTTGTGAAGTGTGATCAAGCAGATTTCTGACTTCCTTTAGTAGTTCCTTTAGTTCCTGTCCTCCTCCTTTAGTTCCCCTTCCTAGTAGTTCCTTTTTTAGATGTGTTATGGCCTATGTTGCTTCCTGACAATGTAGCTATATATGGTGAAAAAATTGTTATTATCGGGCCAGTAGTTTTGGAGCTTACCCCGGTCATACATACAGAAGTAGCCATTTGTGTATAAAGGTGAGTAGCAATTTTGGAACTACTTTGATATACCACCCAAATAGGAAATTTGGCGACTCTTTTTCCTCGCCAAGCAAAATACCTGTTTTTGGCGTTGACGCAAAATACCTGGTTTTTAACAACACTATATACAGTAGGCATATTAAAAGCTAAAAGATAAAAATAATTAATAGAAAAAAAAAATATAATTGGAAAATACAACCAGATTTGCGGCAAAATACAGCAAGTCAGAAATCTGCTTAATCACTCCAAAGAAATGGCGAATGAATGAAATGACGCTAAAACAAATATGAAATCCAAAAATTGTTGCCACAAAACTTTAAAAAAAAAAAAAAAACTCAAAAAATGGTACGAAATTCAAGAAAATACTAAATTTGGCAACAGCAAAAACCTAAAAGCTGAAAAACCTAAATTGGCAACACCAAAATAAGAAACAGCAACCCTAAAAAGTCGGTAATGGGTGCCAGATTTGGCGCGTAATTTTTGGGGGGGTATATCAAAGTTATACCGCAATTTTTTGAAATTGCGTATATTACCAATTGCTTTAATCTTCGGCGGTGCTTTTTTCCTGAGTGGAATAGACTACATATGGTACTATATAGTCAAAATGATACCAGATACGGGGAGCTAAAAGCAGAGTAATTATTTCACCATTTCACTTTACCCCGCTATTCACTCTGCCACGTGTCCCCATGTCCCTCTACTTATATTTCTGGGGATGTACCGCCACATTGCTCATTACTTCTTGATATAGCATGAAGAATGTTAGCAGTGTATCCCAAGAAGTATAAATAAACATAAACGCTATATTGTGAGTATACTTAAGTTCATTTTTAATCTTAATTATATCTGTGAATGTAAGTCACATAATACAAGAAGGTTCTTTACTAAAGATCGGCTATGCAACCCTAACTAAGCAACGTGCGATTCCTCCAATATTTTTATAAAATGTTCTTTACAATGTGAAGTTTTTTTGGACATGGGATTTAAGAGTGAATTCGATACTCTGGTTTTACACCGGAAATAAGAAAAGAAAAAAAAAACTAGTTTCAATGATTGTTTCGAATATTTTTGGAGGCCAAATCCATGTTTCTCTCAACTTGCTCCAAATGCTCATTATTTTGAACTTTGCACCCCCTCTAGCCCCTCAGGAGAATAGGAGATTGTTAATGGTTAATATAAATGCAAATGGTTAATATAAAATAAAATAACTGCTATGAAACTGCCAAAAACTTAAATAAATTGGGGGGTTGTATTTGTAAAATAGTGAAAACAGTGGTTATATTTATAATCGGAGGGGCATTTTTCATAAGAATCAGTAAGAATGATATGAGAAGCATCTTGCAGAGTTTCTTTTTTTGGAAAGCAGTGTCGGAGTTGGGTAGATTTTGTGGCAAACGAGTCGGAGTTGGGAGTAGCGGGCCTTAAAATTCCAACAGCCGTAATCGGAGTCGGCTATTTTCCCTCAGAGTCCCAATATCACTCAGTGCTGCAGAGTCAGAGTCGGTGTCGGACTGGTTGTTGGGTAAAGAAGTCGGCGTCGATGAATCTAAAATGGTCGTAGTCGGAGCCCACGTGGATCATATTCCCACCTACTCCAACAGTCTTGCTAATGACAAGTAGCTCTTGGACATGGAGAAGAAGTCACAAGAATTAAAAATGTTTTCTAACCAGAGAAAAGCGAGTCACCCTAACGAGGTTCATTTGATATTCGTGTGTAATAACAACTTACTGTTTGACCACGGATTGTATGTAATTTGGCAATCGGCCAAGTTAAGTCGATTCCATCTAAATGAATCTTGCAGGGGAGAAAGAAAAATAGCAATGGGATTTTGATGCACGCGTTTCATAATTTCACTAGGACCTTATTTATTTATCCTCTTCATTGAGGCGAAAATAAGTGGAAACAAAATGAGTTTCTATGGAAACAACAAAAAGAAAATAAAATGTTTTCATTTCGTTTGGAAACTTAAAAAAAAAAATAGTGAACTCAAAATAATGTTGTAAACAAAATAAATCAATTAAGTTCTGAGTGAGACTATTGATCGCATATAGTTTTGATTTAAAATTATTGCAGTGAATTGATTGTCATTTTTAAAAAACTGAGTCGAAGTATTTAAGAGGCAAACGCGCACATCTGTATCACAAAAAACGGCTATTCCTCAAAGGCAATAAATATACTGTTGCGACGGTATCGAATAGACGCGTCCATTTCCGCTCGTAAACCGGATATTAACCTTTCCATACAATCGATGGTTAGACATTACCCGTATAACAATTAACCCTGGTCAACTCTAGGTATTCCAAATGACAAAACGACGTAAGGATTAATCAAAAGAAATAAAAAACAAAGCCTTGACTCATTCAATCTTTAAGTATTGACATACGAGGTTTTATTACTCTAGCTTTATTTTGTGAATTGTTATGATGATGTATTTGCTGCGTTGCATTCAAGCCATGTGGAACAGTGTGATTTTCACGATTTGGAGCTTGCATCATTGCCAAAATGGTGACACTCAAATAAATTCGATGCGCAATGATGAGAAAATGTGTGAGGGTAGTGAAAAGTATCCCCCATGCCTGGTGGTTACCTAAAATTACCAGTCTGGCCAGCGCATTATTTCATTCTGCTCATTTGTTTTTAAATTAAAAACTCCATCTATACCAGTTTTTCTTTCTAAAATTTTCAGGCAGTGGAACCAATTCGTAAACGTTTCTTCCTCAGATCACCTAAATTTCTTGAGCCATTGCGTTTGGTCAATCTTCACTTTCTGGCGTTCTCAAACTTTGTTTCAAATTCGAAGGAATTACAGCTTTGGAGATGTTAGCGTCTTAGTCCAGTCAAATTAGGTCGAAAAAAGGCCGAACCCGGACATTAAAAAAAAAAAAAGAATGTGCACCTATTCCAAGTTGTTTAGTATCATGAGGAGATAACGTACCAAAAGGTCCCAAGAGTTTGAGCGTCAGGTTTGTAGTCAGTGGAGTTTGTGCAAAAACATTTCACTTCCGGATACCAGTATGAAATTTTGTATAGAGCATATGTTCATAAAACAGAGCAAAAAAACGCCGGGAGGCAATTGGTTGGAGGTCAAGAACCCCTTGTGGTGACGTCATCAAAATGACCGCCATGTATCGGTTAGTACGTTGGTTTAACTGCTTAGAACTACATAATAGGTCATAATATTGTAAAATTCAAATACATTATCTGAAAGCCGTTTAAAAAACGCTCTTTAACAGTGCTTAGTTTTATTTTCTAAGCCAAATAGTTTAATAATTATTACAATATCAACGTGAAAATTGATAGGAAAACAATGACTTCACTGTATTCTCCGATATTAGAGTAAAAATTTCACTGTTTTCCTGCATTATACCGGGGTGCCCGCCCATCCCCTAAGTGCAAGGGCGCACCCCCTCAATATCGCAGAGACTTCCCCCCACAGCAAGAGCCCCCCCAAATGAAAAAATACCCCTAAAGACAACCCCCTAAAAATTTTAATGGCGCGCAGCCTGCGCCATGACCCCCCCCCCCCCCAGGTGGAAACCCCTGATTATAAAAGAACCTTTCCAGCTTCATTAAATTTAAATTTGTGCTTCATCTTTTAATACCTTTTGTCAGTATTTTACCTATATATTGAATGAAAGAGAGGTTAAAATGCAGAAATAATCAAAGTCACCGCCCCAAATGGATCGAGGACTTAACTATTAATACTATAATAAAATAATTTTGTGAGAAATGCTGACATTTTGAACATATAAGAGAAGTAAACGAAAATTACAAGTTTTAATACAAAGAAAAACTACCTGTTATAACGAAAACTGCGATAAGTTTTTTTAAGGAACGTTTTATGCATTACACTGACCCTCACAACTACGAAGAAGTGTACAATTCAGACCTGATCTGGCGCATCAACAGCGGATACACATCTCTTTGCACTTGCATGATATAAGTTCCTGTAATTTCTACATAGGTATTTCGGGAGTGCATACCAAAGAGGTTCATACTCTTCACCGATTTTTTTCCATTTCCACTGATAGCCCGGGAGCCAGGTACAAATTTGGTCAATCATTTCCTCTCGAACGATAATTGGCTTAAGGGAATGGTTTCAAAACGTCTCTGGTTCTGTCGGTGTGTGTTGCAATCCCATCTCCTCCGGACTGAAAAGGTCTACCAAGTCAATACTGGTAGTGTTGGATACAGAACATCCAGGGGAAGACGCTTTTTCCCTGTCTCAACCCTCTAAATCTTAAGAGGCTGGAAATCTAGTCCTGAGGATGTCCTAACACACCCATAAGTTAAAATATCGAATGTCACCCGCCGCAAGTGTCATCGAACCACCGCACTGTCAAAAATGAAACGCTCAATTTTGACGATTTGTAATTTTGGGTCACACGGCTGCGTGGGTGGATGAAAGGTCAAAAAAAAAAAAAAGAAAAAAAAAAGAAAAATATTAAGTGATGTGTTAAATGGCTAAAAATTATATAATAACATTAAATTAATAAGAAAAAACACGAAGCGAATTTCTCCCCCAGCTATGTTGGGGCGAACGTGGTGCCCCCCAGGGGTAAAGTATCGATATTTAAACTTTAAAAAAAATGATCACTTTCGTGGGGGAGAATTTTACAGGGTATTAGTTACATTATTTTGATTGCCAAAAAAAAATCCCCCCCCCCCACAATAACTATGAGTCAATTTGTAAAAAAAAAAAATTTCTTTTTGTTCCTCTTTATTTGGTCCAAGTCGAGTATTATTCAAACTTACGCATGACTGTTTAAGTTGCAAAAAAAAAACAAAAACCCAAAGTTTGAACGTTTATTCGTTAAAAAAAACTCGTAGCAATTCCCTCCCCCACCTATGGAGGGGGTTGCTACGCGGTGCGCGGTTTTACAACGTGGTGCTCCCCCCCAGGGGTAAATTATCGATTGATTAAATAAAAAATGATCACTTTCGTGGAGGAAATTTTACAGAGTATACATTTAATTGTTTTAATTGCAAAACAAAATCTCCCCTCCCCAGCAATTATGAGCCTACTAGCTGCATTGCCCGGCGTTGCACGGTCTACCTCAAAAATGTACGTGTATTCAGTGTTCCAAGCATTTTATACAGTTAAATAAATTTTCCCGTTTTCATTACATTTCTTATTGCTGCTCCACTCCTATTAGTCAAAGCGCAATGTTATATAGCCTATAGCCTTCTCAATAAATGGACTATTCAACACAAAATGAATTTTTCAGTTCGAACCCGTCGTCCCTGTAGACCAAGAGCTGAGTCCCCAAAACACAGTTTATCTGTTTTATGGCGGGTGGCCGGTTAAAATAATAAAAAAATGTAATTAAAAATTTTGGCTCTAATCCCCCCCTCTCCGCCCGCTATTTTTGGGTCACACGCTGCATGGGTGTATGGAAGGTCAAAATAAAAGAAAAATATTAACATAAGTGAAATGGCTAAAAATTATATAATAACATTAAATTAATAAAAAAACCACGTAGCAAATCCCCCCCTTTAGCTATGTTGGGGCGAATGTGGGAGCCCCCCCCCCCCAGAAGTGAACATCGATTGTTAAAATAAAAAAAATAATCACTTTCGTGGGGTTGGGGAACTTTACAGGGTATTTGTTTCATTATTTTGATTGCCAAAAAATCTCCCCCCCCCAGTAACTATGGCTCAATTTGTCAAAAAAATGTTTTTGTTTCTCTTTATTTGGTCCGAGTCGAGTACTATTCGAATTTTCCCATGACCTCCTGAATTGTAAAAAAAATTGCAATTATTTATTCGGTAACAAAAACACGTAGAATTCCTCCCCCCCCCCAGCTATGTTAGGACGAACTTGTTGCCCCCCAGGAGTGAATTATCGATTGATTAAATAAAAAAAAAAATACTTTCGTAGAGAAGGGGGACTTTCTCAGAGTTTACATTTCATTGTAGCAGGAAAAAAAATCCCCCTCAAAAAAAAAAAATGTTTTTAATTTAAATTAGAAATTTTGAAATATTTTTCAAAATGAAAGGAAGCAATTCAGCGTCCGAACATCTACTTCTACCATTGTGTGCTCAGTATGGAAAGAAGGAAGGGGAAACTACATGCCTGTGATGATTTCTTCTTGCTATTTCGAGGGCAGTTTCGTCAGTGATCAACTGTAGCCAACACAGTGAAGTCGTTATAGCTGTTGGTTTTTCTTTTCGGAGCACGCTGTACCGCATCCTTAAACTGAAAACGTAAAAAAATCCTTTTTTCAAAAATATATTTTGATGTTTTTATATTATGAGTGTTTTAAAGGGTAATTTTAAGTGTAGCCAGCCACCAGATAAAAGATTGAATGTTTTGACAGAAACTTTATTTGAAGGAATAAAAGTTTCAAAAATTCGAAAACACTGAAAACTGAAATTCCGTGATTTAGATTTTTCCGAGTTCTTAACAGAAGCAGATTTATATCATCGAGATTGCAGGAACATTTTTATCAAACTAGATAGACACTATCACAACCAATATGCTGAAGGTAAATAAATCTAGATGAATTACCAAATTATTATTTTAAAAATTCATTTAACACATCGGATTAAGGCATTAAAATTTACAAGTAAAAAAATCGTTATTGCAATTTTAACATAAAATCACTTTTGTTTGTGAAATAAATTCATAATTACTGGGGTAGGGGGAGATTTTTTTTTTTTTTTTTTGCAATTAAAACAATTAAATGTATACTCTGTAAAATTCCCTCACGGCAGTTATTTGTTTTTTATTTAATCAATCGATAGTTCACCCCTGGGGGGCACCACATTGTAAAACCGCGCACCGCGTAGCAACCCCCCCCCCCACACACACAAATAGATGGAGGGAATTTGCTACGAATTTTTTTAACGAATAAACATTCAAACTTTGTTTTTTGCAATTTAAGCGGTCAGGCTAAAGTTCGAATAGTACTCGACTCGGACCAAACAAAGAGGAACAAAAAAAAAAAATTTTTTTTGACAAATTGATCCATAGATACTGGAGGGGGAGGGGGGGGGGGAGATTTTTTTTTTTTGCAATTAAAACAATTAAATGTATGCTCTGTAAAATTTCCTCCACGAAAGTGATCATTCATTTTTAATTTAATCAATCGATAATTCACCCCTGGGGGGGGGGGACACCACAATGTAAAACCGCGCACCGCGTAGCAACCCCCTCCATAGGTGTGGGGACGGGGGAATTGCACGAGTTTTTTTTAACGAATAAACGTTCAAACTTTGGGGGGGGGGGGGGGTTTGCAAATTAAACAGTCATGCGTAAGTTCGAGTAATACTCGACTTGGACGAAATAAAGAGAAACAAAAAAAATTTTTTTTTTGACAAATTGACCCATAGTTACTGAGGGGGGGGGGGTTGGCAATCAAAATAATGAAACTAATACCCTGTAAAAATTCCCCCCCCCACGAAAGTGATCATTTTTTTTAGTTTAACAATCGATACTTTACCCCTGGGGGGCACCACGTTCGCCCCAACATAGCTGGGGGAGAAATTCGCTACGTGTTTTTTCTTATTAATCTTTATATATTAATAGGCAATCCGTTTTCTTTCGGTACCGATTTCTCCTCTGTTTGTGAACCGATTTACTTCATTCTTTTTTTGTTCGGTAGCTATTGCCGCGCTTTAGTGTCATCAATAAAAATTTTTGAAATCGAACGCTAATTAACGAAGATATTAATAAAAAACGCATTTTCGTCCTAAATGGCTCTTTCTACGCGAACGGATGATCCAATTTTTTGGAATTTGATGTGGTTGGAAAGGTCTTTAAAGAACACTTCTAACGAAAAAATTGTCAGGGCGCCCAAGGTCCAATAACCTAAATCCACTAGAAAAAAAGTTATAAACGTTTTTTAGTTAGCAAAACTCAAAAAATTTAATTTTATCTCTTTTCCATTGTTGAAATTCATTGTTGGAAGCGTAAAACATTAAGTTTTAATTCATTTTTTAAACCGCTTTTTCTACACGTAAAATGCATTTTAATGCTTCGAGCTTGATATCGTTGGAAAGCTCGCGAAAAATGCTTTAAAACACGTTTTACCCGCTTTACCGCGCGAAAATCGAAACCTGCTATTTTGGCAAGAAACAGCGCTAGAAGCAATTAAAAGTTAGTAAAAATTCATTTTTATTTGCTTTTTCACGCGACATAGCGTGAAGAAATTGCTGGATAATATTGTGGTGTTGCCAATTCTCGCTTGAGCATAAAGAAATGAAATACTTGCATTTGTTTTTATGATTGAGGCTTTTTGGGTAACTACGGGCATTTAAAATATTTTCATTTTGATTATGTTTTTGCGATTTAATATTTAAATAAATTATTTAACGGAGTGAGGGACGACTTTCAGTTCCGGCTCCCAATAATACCTGCATTTGCTATCACCACAAACAGTTCTCTAGGTGAAACGTTTGATAAAATTGGCGTATTATTACGACGTCCAGTGCTTTCGCATGGACAATTACATGTTGCCGTGAGTAGAGTTCGTTCATTTGACTGTTGGAAATTTTATATTTAATGACAAGATCATGCCTACTTATACAAAAAATATTGTTTGTACAGAAGTTTTACGTATTAAGGGAGTTTTGGGGCATCATTTCATTCAGAACAACTTCCATAATTGTGAAATTGGCGAACTTGATCCATTTTGGTAACGATGCCAAGACGAGAAATATTTTTCTTTTGCATTCGTAACAAGAAGTTCTGTCTAGAACTATACGAGCCTACTTTCCCGTATACCCATACTACTTTCTAGTACCTGATCAATATTCTCAAAAATAGCTAAAATCACAAATTTTTTCAAACATATTTTTTTAATATTTTAAGCTGATTTCTAGGAATAAAATATTCCTTACTTTTCTTTAAAAAAAACGAACAAATAAACTAGCAGCACCTTTTAAACAAAGCAGCTAATACCATAGACTAATAATAAGAGTAGACCGAGCTTTCCCAGACTTGCTGATAAAAAAATTGGTTCTTGGATACATCATGTGACTAGTGGGAGGCTTGGCGAAACCTTTGGCAGCATGGTTACTAGATGGCAGGATTATCTATAGTTTGTCACTCGACATGTATTTTAAGACGTAATGTGTTTTTATTGTAATTTTTTTTCCAGGTGCAGAGATTGAACTGTTTTTCTTTTAGTTATGCATTATTTTGACATAGTAATTAGTTTTTCATCACAGTTTTCAATAACTTTTATTTCATTCGGAACTGCTACGTCAACGTTGGCGTGAACGTAATGGCGCAAACGTTTTGTGTTAACGCAAAAATGTACTAATCGGTATCTTAAATTGAAATTATAGGTAAAAATCTTACCGTTTGCCGATTCTTTTTGGGCGCTTGCATCTTTAATTGCTGAGAGAGTTATTGAAATTGAATAAAGAAAATGCACAATACTATCTAAACGAAAAACTCACTATATTAACGAAATATTATTTACAACTTAGAATAACAAATTTACAAATCGGACTCCATTAAATATCATTCTTCCGTTTTTCATCAATTCTATTTATTTTATTTCTCGCTGGCGTTGATCGTCTGCTACGACCAACGCCCGCTGTTGCTAGGATATCCACCAGTCACATGGTTTGGTTTATGAGCAGCAAAAGGGTTGCCATAGCTCGGTCTATACTTATTATTAGTCTATGACTAATACACTTCTTTCCATTAAAAAAATTCTTTAACAGCTTTCAAAACGAAAAAATAATAATAATAAGTTCATTAAAATAAATACATCATATAAAAAAAATCGTTTCTTTTTCCCCTGTTGCCAAAAATAATTTTTTAAACGAATTAATGCACTTACCGAAATAAACAAAAAAATAAATAAATAAATAAATAAATAAATAAATAAATAAATAAAAACAATAAAATGTCAACTTAAAGAAATAATTTTTATTGTCAAAAAAAAAAAAAAACCGTCTGCGCATATCTTTAACATAAATGACTTCGAGTTTATTTGCCGAAAACTGAATACCTAAATTAAAACTTTAGCGTGAAAATAAAAACAAGTCATATCAACAATAATTATTTCACAGTTAAAACCACAGCAGCGGAGTCGGAGTCGGAGTCAGTCTCATTTTGGGATAAAAGAGTCGGAGTTGAATATCCAAGAATCGGAGTCAGTCATTTGTCCTCCATGTATAAATGTTTGCCAAAGCTACGAAGTCAGAGTCGAAGTCGGGGTCTGATTAATTGTCGGGAACAGGACTCAGAGTCGGAGTCAGGTGCCCCTAAATTCTCGGAGTTGGAGTCGGGAGTAGGTCGTCAAGAGCTATTTCCAACAAAGTTTGTTTGAAGTAAATCCGTCTATAAGTTCAGAATCTATATTGACTTTCAGTTTCCCCTTAGGCGCTAATGTTAAGAGATTTGAACTGTTCAAAATTGAACGAAAACTTGTTTAAATCAAAAAGATATTTTCGATACATGTTTTTCATCAAAAGCTTTTCCCTACAACGTTTGTTTGGAGCCACTTCGCTTCTAAGTTCAAGATTTATTTTTGATTTAAATTTCCACGTAGGCGCTAATGTTAAGTTTTTTTTGAACAGTTCAAAATTGAACGAAAAATTGTTCAAATCAAAAAATGAGTTATAGGAATGAGATGTCCTCGCCGAGATCTTTCTAACAAAAAAAAATTTGTTCGAATCGGACTATTCATTCAAACGTTATTAGGGGGGACAGACAGACAGACCGACAGACAGACCGACAGACCGACAGACAGACAGACCGATTTTTCCCCATCTCAATACCCTACTTTCCAATTTTTTATTTTTCAATATTTATCTAACTATTTTATTTATTTTTGACATTTTTTTGTTTTTCGCGATATTTTTAAGATGTATTAAGCCTTCTTTCATGCTTTTTTCTTCTTTCTCTGATTTTTACTGGGAAAGTAGGCTAAAAAACGAGTGCAGAAATGTCTATTTGCAAGGAACTGACTACGAATGAAGTCCCTCTTTAAGGTGGGGTTCATTAAATTGTAACCGTTCGTGACAAGGCGGAGGAAATAAATGACAAGAGGAACATACAATGGGGAGAGTGGGACATCAAGTTTTTTTTGATAAGAATGTTTGAAAAACAGTGATATGTAGCAAAGGGAAGAGGAGTTATAGTGAAGTGTGAAACTTTGCGACAAAAGGGAGACAGATAAAAAATTTTGAAAAGTGCATTTGTCAGTTTTCCCCTAAACCGTAAACAAATCACAAACACCATTTTTTAAAAAAATTACACTATTATTGCGACGTCCAGTGTTTTTGAATGGACAATATTTAATGTAGCAAGTAGGATTCGTTCATTTGACTGTTTGGAATTTAATAGTTCTAACAGCAGAGGTCAAGGCAACTTACACAATAATATTAAACATTAAAAGAATCATTGTTCATGCAGAAGTTTTACGTATAATCTGAGTTTTTCAGGATCATTTAATTCGGGAAGATTTTGATAATTGTTAAATTGGCGGGTGCTTTTCATCTATTGGCGTCAAATTTTTGGCTCCAATTGCAGCTCGAGAAATGTTTTTACTTTGCAACAAAGAGTAGAGAAATGTATATTTGCATACGGTTGCCACAAAATAGGGGCTGTCCACGAATGAAGTCCCGCTTTAAGGTGGGGTTCACGAAATAGTAACAGTTTGTGACAAGGGAGATGGAAGACATGACAAGAGGAGCATACAATAGGGAGAACGTGACAGCAAGCCTTTTTTTTTAATAGGAACGTTTATGAAAAACAGCGGGGCATGTTACAAAGGGAAGAGGGGGTATAGTGAAGTGCAAAATATTGTGACAAAGGGGGGGGGGGAGAGGGTCGAAAATGTTGGAAAGTTTGACATCAGTTATCCACCGCCCTTAACCGTAAACAAATCACAAAGTCGACCTTTTTAAAAAATTGTACTATTATTACGACGCCCAATGTTTTTGAATGAACAGTTATATGTTGCCACGAGTCGAGTTCTTTTCTTTGATACTTGGAAATTTATATTTCTAATGATGAAGAAGCAACTTACTCAATAATAGTAGACGTTTTATAAGTAACATTGCTCACACAGATGTGTTACGTATAAATTGAGTTTTGATGCTTTATTTCATACGGGAAGATTTTGAAAATTGGATAATTGGTGATTTTTATCCATTGGCGTCAATTTTTTTGTTTCCAATGCCAGCGTGAAAAGTGTTTTTCCTTTGCATATGTAAACAAAGAGTAGGGAAATATTTATTTGCATAGGGTTAGCACAAAGCAATATGATATCCAAAATAAAATTATTCAAGCCATCAATTCGTTGACCACGCCAATTTCTCAATGGGGTTGTTTCCTTCAATCAAAAGTACTACTTTTAGTCACTGAAATAGATAGAATAAGAAAAACAAATGTTGAGTCAGAAAAAACTTTTATTTTCTCAACAGTTGTTTATTTAAAAATTTTTAATGTCCGATTTTAGAAATAAGGCGTGGTCTTTATGACGTTATAAGAGATGTACTTTGGTGCGCGACTCTATTGCTGCGCTAAATATTTACGGTGTGCTCTCAACCGCGTTTTCGGGTTATGATCATTTGCGCTGTGCGCTAATGGCATCAATGAGTGGCATTTCATCGCTTTTAATGCCAAAAAATTAATTTCAATCTGCGCACCGATTAAAGTAGTTGTTAAAAATATTAAATTTTAAAAAATGGTTAAAACTTTTGTTTTTAAGCATCCTTTTTCAGTAAAAAATACTTTGAAAATTTCGTAAACGACCCCATTGCCGAAATGTCCCCTTTCATTCATTTATTTTGAGATTAACAGATAAAAAGCAAAATTGGAATAAATTATTACTGTGGTATTTTGTGTCCGTATAAAAGTTGCATGTTTTCAGATACGCAGTAAACATGCGTAAGAGTAGAAATAAAAATGTTGGAAATAATTAAATTCATACACGTTTTCTCAAATATTCATTTATGAATATGGTCGAATTTCGACCACTGGGCGAACACTAGTTTAATGTTATTATATAATTTTTAGCCATTTAACTCATCACTTTAATATATATATATATATATATATATATATATATATATTTATTTTTTTTTTTTATTTTTTTTTTTTGACCTTTCATCCTCCCACGCAGCCGTGTGACCCAAAATTAGTGGGGGGGGATTAGAGCCAAAGTTTTTTAATTGCATTTTTTTAATTATTTTAACCGGCCACAAGCCATAAAAGAGATAAATCGTGTTTTGGGTGCTCAGCTCTTGGTCTATTTGGTATCAAAACATTGAATTCAATGCTTATTCTTGGCCCAGATCCTCTCGATTGTCTCGTGTCGATTTTCAAACTTCCATTTAAATACCGGTAAAAACCAAATCTACCCTAGCAACGCTTTTTAGTCTCATTAAAATGTAAGGCTTCACAATCTGATTGCAATATGGACAGTTCGAGTAGACTGAGAAACAAGCATATGAATCAGGGCAGCCCCATCAATGATAAGAGAAGAAGCATTTGGTTCCGGAATATCCGTCAAATCCAGTTCAGTAGATTGGACGATACAAGAAACTACGTCGGAACTTAGTACTTGGTTTCCTAAGTTCGCCAAGGTATTAAAGGTAGGATATAGAAGGTGGACACGAGCTTTTTTCGAACTGTCAAAATTCTTTTACGTCTATTTGTCTTGCTTGGCAGGCAACATATAGCTGAGCAAAAGGAGTGCTGTCCCTCCTCAAATCAACAATTTTTTACATGTCTTTGGACTTAACAGATTTTTTTTTTTGCTCATCAAGAGGAGATTGTTTTTTTTAATAACATCATATATGGATAATTTTCTCAACACTAAGCGATCTTCTACAAATGTATTAAATTGGTTTGTTCCGATTGCTTGCGCTGACATCACAGAAAAGGCACTTTTTTTCGAGTGAATAATTGTGTTGCGGTTTACTGTAGTTAACTCGACATCTTCGAAAGGATTCCCTTGTTCAACTGCTTCAGCTAGGCTGGAAACATGAGTTTGATACCGAAAACAAAAGCTTCTAGTATCTTCATGGTGCTCTTCAGTAGTGACGTCAGACTTCAGGCTCTGATTTTCTTCACACTCCCCAAGCATGCGCACAACTTCGGGTCCAGCAAATATCCATTGTATTAATGACGCCTCATGACTTAAACGTGATAGATTTGTTGATGTTTTTTTAAATTAATTTCTTCTTTTGCTCATGCAAATGGTCGTGTACCATCCTGGAAAATTTCCTCTCAGTTTTGGAGTCAGTATATTTCCCTTTTGAAACTCCTGGAAAATAGCTGGATGCATCTCTAGTAACTGCTTCAAATTGGACAGAAATATTGAAAGCCATCGGGCATAATTTGTATGATCAAGAGCAAACATCCATGGACATATGAGATAGTGAGAAGCAAAGGGATGTAAGTGGAAAACTTAAAAATTTGGATATTACCAGTACAAATGGTAGGTGAACCTCTCCTCTGTCTTGGGGCAAGAGATAGTTCTAGTACCCCTGGTAGGTGCTACTGTACAGCATTATTTAGAAAAAAATTCAATGGACGTCTACCTAGGAAGTTTCTTTTTACGCGTTTTACTCAAAACTTGAAAATGTCCACTTACATCCCTTTGCTTCTCACTGCCTCATATGTTCTCAAGAGTGACGATAAAACCAGAGAAATTTCCTAGACGAATAGTGCGCACCAGATTTAAAAGTATACATTCTAGCTCCATGGTGATCTTCCAGTACTTAAATTGAGGCGATTATTCAGATCTTCGCTTAACCTAGTCTGTAAATGTTTCGTCTATATCTTTTCGATTTTGATACGCTTTCTCTAACAGAACGTGGAGAGTGGTTACTGAAATCTCGTGAGCGTATCGACTTCTCTTCACATGCGAAGCTTTTAATATTTCTTCTGCTCTTCCCGATGTTGTTACTGTTACATGAGCTTCTACTAGGAGCTGTAGTTTTTAATACGTTTTGCTTATTAAAAAGGACGTTAAGTAATGAATACAAGCTATATGATAATTTCAATGCTAGATGGAACAAACAATCAAAGTTATCGATTTCAAATCGTAATAAAATTATGTGACTCACCTTTATTTGATATTACTACAGCACTAACCAGTCAAATATTCAGTTATTGAAAATTATACCTGAACAATAAACATATCACCATAGAATTAATTATTGCTGAGAACAGCAGAACTGGAAAGAAACGAGCTAGGTTGATTGCAATCCAAAGTTACAGCTTGTTGATTCGAGTTGTCGTTCTGATTCTTGCCGCTAGACGGCAGACGTTCGCACTTGCGGGAGAAGTGAATTATTATGTAACAATACATATTAGTATTTAATTCGGTAAGAAATTTTTATTTAAAAGTTTCAGCGCGGGTTAAATGCGGCGGAACAGTGGGAACAGTTCAATGAGAATGCCCCCCCCCCGCCCCCTGTAGTTACGCTATTACAGTGAAATTTTTAAAACTATTTACGGGTGGGGGGGGACAAATTTTTATAGCTTATTTTAGAGCTTTTATATAGTGTACCTATATTTTACGGAAGTATGATTTCTAATGGCGTTTATGGTGTTTTGAGCAGTTAAACGAAACTTTTCTCCTCTTCACGACGGCCATTTTGATGCTGGACATTTTAATAACTCTAAAACTACTTGTCTTAGGAAGAAAAATCAATCTCTGTTAAATAGATCTTTTAAAGTTCTTTCAGATGATGCACATTAAAATTACAATATTAAGATCTTTAATGTAGTTCTAAGCAATTAAACGAGCGTACTTACCTTTCCAGGCGGCCATTTTGACGACGTTAATTGTAATAACTCTAAAACTATTTGTGATAGGGGAAAAAATCAATCACTATTAAATAGCTCTTTTAAAGCGCTTTTAAATGATATACTTTAATTTCACTATATTAAAATCTATAATGGAGTTCTAAGCAGTTAAACAAACGTACTTACCTTAATCAGGCGGCCGTTTTGATGACGTCATCACAGGGGGTTTATGACCTCTGATCAAATGCCTCCCGGTGGATTTTTGTTCTTAGATATGCACATAAGCACTGTGAAAAATTTCAGATTGGTATCCGGAAGTAAAATGTTTTGGGTATTTTTGTCACAAACTCCACGGACTATTGGGAGTTAAGGGGGGAAGGGCAAAAAGGGGGCTCAAAATGCAGATTATTGCTTTATTTCAGCTGTATTTCCAACACTATTCCTTTTCATGAAAGGTTAATTGAATAAAAGTTGAATATGGATCAAATTACAAACATTGCAAGTACTATTTTTACACACATCCGTCACTGGGGGGAGAGGGGAATTGCCCCCTCCCCCAATTGCACGAATTTCTGCACCCAAGTTGCACGAATGCAGATTTTTCATTCATGTGTAAAATATTTTTAACTTCCAGTTTAAAGATTAACGGAGCGTATTTATAAAGTATATCGTCTTCAGCTCCATTCCGGCTCGTCCATGCTAATTAAGCTCCCAAAGGGAGCGAATAAGTATGGACCACGTAGCTTTGCAATCATTGCAGACGCGTAAAATTCTCGTTACTTACTTGCAGTTCTGACTTAGCTTTGACCATGTTTGTAATTGTGTTCTTGGAACTTCCTTGATAAATCAGGAAGATCCCAAGCTACTATGTTATAACTTCCTAAGTTTAATCTAATTTTCCAGAGACACGACTGGCTTTTGTCGGGAAGATTTCTGAATTTTTCAGGAGGCTTCCAGGATAACTTCAGAAGGTTACTGAATTTTAGCGAAAACGGCCTTTGGTTTTGCAAGATATGTTACTGGCAGAAATTGGGCACATCAGCTGCCCATTATTTTCCAGGAACGTTTCTGAATCGTTTTAACAGTGTTCTATGTACAGAAGTAATCATTAGGAATCCTCAAAGTTTTAAAATATACAACCGAAAGCACACACACACACACACATCGGTTCTAAAAGTTTGAAGGACAAAAACAGAAAGAAAATTTGGTGTTCTAACGATTGCAGTTTTGCTTTGTACTGCTCTGTACGTCTGTTTTTGGGTCTTGGTGTGAATCGGATGTCGGGATGAATGCTGAATGTATAGACAAAGTGTAGTTTCCGAAATCCGAAAGATAAGACGTTGCGCCTTAAGCGCAGGGCTTGATTACCCAAAATGCTCGGGAAGCTAGAGCTCCCCCTCAAAATTATCAGGAAGCCCAAAAGTAACTGAAAAACCTGCTAAAAATTCCAGATTTAGCTTTTAAAGGTACTGCAAACATTAGAACTGGTTCGATCGAATTTGGCCGAACTATTACAATGCACTTTTATAACAATTTTGTGACAGGACAAGTCTGTTTCAGCAACTAACCACCCTTTATTGTTTAGAATTTCAGTGAAAACGTATGTAATGTGCAAAAATTCTATCTGTCGGGTAGGAGGAGAGGATAAACAGTGATCTGAATTTTGCTGTGTCACTTTTAAAAATAACACCTGTAGCAACAGTGAATTTTATTTAAATGTGCGTTGAATTTTTAGAAAAATTTCCAACACAGAATTTTTGAGGTCCTGAAATGAGAAGGAGCTTTTCCACTTCAGAGGTTAATCGGGGCCTGCTTAAAGTTTTCTATAAAAATAATTTGTGTTTTCGCTTCACTTTGAAAATTTGCTGCTTCTATTTCTATAACCTCTGTTGAGTGCAGAAAAAAAGTAAATGCACACTGTAAAAAATCTCGGAAAACTCTCTGAATATACAAAAAAGCTTTCCGTAATACACAGATTCGTACGCCCTCAGCAGTTTTCTGCTCTTATCAAATACATTTCCCGTTTAACAAGAAAGTAAGAGTCTACGCATGCGCAGCTCACACTTCAATTTTATAGTCCAGCACCAAATCCAAACTGAAACTCGTGAAAGCACGCAATGACTCATGTGCGAAGTAACACTCATCAAGGCCATTAGTAGAAGTTTTGTTCCTCGCATGAATTCACTGAAGATAATTTTAAAGTCTTATATTTTCTTGCTAATGTATCGTCATGAGATTGAATTTGAAGCTATGTCACTTATTTTTAAGTACGAAGTGCAACTTCTCGACGCATGCTCGCGGAAGGAATACAAACTGAAATTAAACCTGCCGAGAGGACGTCATGTAAATTCGTTGCGTCGCATAACTTGTGTAGGTAATTTACTTTTTTCTTGGATACTTTTCTTCTTTCTACCAAATGGGTAATTTTTGTAGGCAGAATTTTATTCTGTCATAAAAATCACCTTTTTGGTGACCAAAGCCTGCAAAAGACCACCACCGACGAATAGGTACGTCGCTTTGCAACTCTATTACTTTAAAGTGATTTAGTTCATATAAATATCGTTAAAAAAAACTATTTTCCTCAGTATCATTTTTTCGTTGTGAACTATTGCAATTTGAAAATATTTTACATTACATAGAACACATATTTAAAGTGCAAGTGTGTCTAGTTTTATTCTGTAAAATTTATGAATTGAAGATTATAAAAAACTTTAAATAAGTGTTATTGTGTACTTTGTTTTTATGTGTCAATCTCAGTTAATATTTGGCTGAACATTTATGTATCAAGCATTATGAATTAAATGTTATAATATGCATATTGTCAGGTTTGATAGTTCGTCTTTAAGGTTGCATGTTTTCATTCTCTTGTAAACAGTGTAGCTAGATTGTATGAAGTAAAAAAAAAACTATCTCTTGTAATTAGGAACATAGTGCTTCAGTATTATCTAAATGACGATATCTCTTTAAATATTTGCATTAGCGAAACGCTTTAAATTAGTTAAATGTGTATTAATTTCTTTAACAAATAGATTCATATATGTATTTAAAAGTGTCTGCATTTTTTTTCGTTTTACGAGCCTCAATTTTACCAAAAGCAAAAAAAAAGGACTTAATAAATAAATAATTTTGTATTTTTACACCATATTAAAGTATTTGACTTATAATTTATATGATACTTTGATTTATAATGTATATGATACTTTGATTTATAATTTATATTATACATGAAATATTATTTATCTCAGCAGAGCTTCATTAGTACGATTTATTTTAGTTGCAATGTACCTGCCCTTAAGGGAAAGAAGCTGCAAATATAACAAACAAGAATTATTTCTCAATAATATATTTTTGTATATATATGAAATACACAAGCAATGAATAGCAATGAGAAAAAGAAAATTAAAAGTAGCAATTATTAGAATAAAGTTGAAAGGTTGAATTCGGAGCTCATCAGCCGTGGAAGATCCGATAAATATGGTCAAAAGACCAAAAGATATTAAACTACTTACTAAATAGAGAGTGTTTAAGCTCTAATATATGCATTACATTGGGCCAAACGCACCATATGCTAAACTATATGCATTAAACAAGAGCTTAAACCTAAAATTAAAAGTAGGGTTTTTTTACCTCGGCTAAATTAAGAAACAAGTCCCTATAATTTGTCTTCCTCAGGACAGTACCTACTGCATGCATACTAGTTTAATAGTTAATGTAGGACAGTCAGGAGGAATGAGTCAGTGGCAAAAATAGAACAGCTGCATTTACATGCCAAAATAAAAAGTAATATTATTTCATGTCATTGTTTTAAAAGTGATCATTTTTAAAAAACTATGTTATTAATATACAATGTACATATGGGGAGAAGACAAGGGGCGTTCACCACGCAGACTGTGCCATTGACATTTTCAGGGGTTGCTTTTTTAAGGGGGGGGGGGCGCTTTATAGCATTTTATGGGTGCACCATCACTCTTATGGTGTGGGGGGGGGGATTATCGTATATATGAAATGGAATAATCATGTAATAGAGTTCAATGTTTTTTTATAAATAAAATATATATTGCATTTTGCACACACTGTAAACATAAAATCAGTAACCTATTTTGAATAAGTATTTATATTTGTGATGAGCTGGAAAACAGCAAGAACAGAAGAATCAACCCGAATGGTTCCAGCAGGGGGACTTGGTGTCATATTTAAATTCATCAAAATTTTTCTGTTGGTACTTTTCGGTACACTTTGTTCGTCAGAGAAATTGACTTGAGGTGAACGAATTCCGGAACGCGAAGGGTAGGTAAGTCCTGTCAAAATTTATCCGAAGATAAAAGCTATCAAGTTTGATTCAAGATATGTTTTTAAGTTCTGCATTAAAAATACAATATGTTGATAGTTTTGTCTTGAAAATATTGAGAGAAAAACTGAAGTTTAAGATTGTTTAACAAACAATCCCCACTTTTCAGAAGGTACCCCCCTCCAATTCCCCGACGATTTTGTGATTAGGAATGAAACTACTAGATTATTTCATAATTTTTCAAAAATTTATAACTGTGCATATGTTATGCTGTTAACCATGCTATTTGTCATTAGAAATTCAAAAAAAAAAAAAAAATCCACGAATGATTCTAAAATTGCTTGTATTATTGCTCTTATAGATATGAAAGAATTGAAACTGATATGGTATGTAATATTATAATAAAGAATTATATTTTAGAAAAAATCACGGAAAAAGGATTCCGAAATTCTCGGAAACGTTTTTGAAAATTGTTTGGAGAATTCCGAAATACTCGGAAACGTTTTCGAAACTTTCATGAACCACAGCTGCACAGAATACTCAGAAACATTTCTGGAAATTACGGAAAGAGGATTCCGAAATACTCAGAAACGTTTCTGAAAACTACAGAAAGAGGATTCCGAAATACTCAGAAACGTTTCTGAAAATTACAGAAAGAGGATCCCGAAATACTCAGACACGTTTCTGGACATAACAGAAAGAAGATTCCGAAATACTCAGAAACGTTTTTGAAACTTTCATGAACCACAGCTGCACGATATACTCAGAAACGTTTCCGGATTTTTTTTACAGTGCACCATCAGGAAGAACTCATTTAAGCGATGTTTGTTTTGATTTTCAAGCGTAATCTTTGGCATTTTTCAAGTTTAAATTGCTTTTTTCCTTGGAACATTTTCAAAAGTAAAAATTAAGACCTTTGCTTTCAAATGTATAATATGTTATGTTTCTGAAAAGGTTTAAGAAAAAATTGCAAACATTTTACTTTCATTTAAAAAAGGAAATGACAAAGAATTTCGTATTTTTTTAAACCTTTTTTTGGCAAGAGCAAAGGTTATACTTGCAAATCCCCCCCCCCTTCCTGTGGTTGAAATACTTACAAGTATGTCACTAGCGGTGCTGCTTCGGTTCTAAAGGAAGCCATCAATTTTTGACACTTAGATTCGATCATTTACGGAAATTCAGTGTACTATTTTCGCTCAACGGTTTTTAATTGAGATCGTTCATAACCTTTCAGTATTTCAGTGTAACAATCAATCGAATGCTGATGAATAATCAATTCTTGATCGCTTGTGTGTGTTTTTCACAGTCAAAATTCGACACAAAGTGTGTTTAACGTCTGTTCCTACCTTTTTACGTTTCAATCCGACCCGCTTCTGTTTTTCTTGAGGGCATAACATAAATATATTTTCTGTTTACTTCAAGAAAAATGTAGGTTTTCACTTTTGAACTTGCGTTTCCCTTAACGTATTATTTTAAAGAATGTAAAAACTTTTTGTCTCCAAATTAAGGTATTTCTGTGAAAGTTTTGATTACAAATGAAATTGAAGAACAAAATTAAATTGTTGAAAAAGTCGCATTGCGGTACATACCTCCGTGGTCCTAAAAAATTTGTCCCAAATGTATGACTATAATGCTATCAAAAGAAAAATGAGCTAAAGTGGCAGAAAATATAGAACGTGAAAGAAAATCGGGAAAAACGTGACACACTAAATGTGTTTTTGTCACAAGCATATAATTCCCATTATAGAAATCATGCAATTCTAACTAGGAAGTTAAACGTCATTCATACAAAATCCAGCGTCTTATAAACTCGGCCAATGAAGAGTTAAAGATGTGGTTTAATCAATTAATAACAAGGAAATTAAAACCTTTTCTGAAATTTTGAAGATTGAATAATAAGGAAGTAAAGTATTTAAATTATCAAAAATAAACATTTTTGAACAAATCGTTCAAATTACGGAAACACATGGTGAGGAACAAGACAAAGTTAAAAACCACATGACACCTAAATCAGGATCATGTTTTTAAAGAACTTTCCTGTATTCAGTTTAATCTGGTGTATTCAATTTAATTTGGCAGATATAGACATTGAAATGTCGCAGAAACACGTCAAAAGTTTGTATTTTGACTCGGTTAAGCCCGTAATTTCATTAACATGGGCGAGGGGTGAGGAGGAGGGGAAGCAAAGGGAATGTACTCAAAAAATGTTATTTTAAAAAGAATAAAATACGAGCAAGGAAACTTTTTCATTTGTACATTGTATGTCTCAAAGGTGGGGGGAGGGGATCCCCCCTCAAAAAAACAGATCTTTGCTAAAATATTACTTGCAATATTAGTTATATGTACCATATTCAACTTTTATTCAATTACCCTTTCATGAAAAGGAATAGTGTTGGAGATACAGTTGAAATAAATCAATAATCTACATTTTAGCCCCCTCTTTGCCCCCCTATAACTCCCAAACCCGACGCTCATACTCTTGGGACTTTTTGGTACGTTATCTCCTCATGATACTGAACAACTTGGTATAGGTGCACATTCTTTTTTTTTTTGAATGTCCAAGTCCTGACCTAATTTGATTATACTATCTAGCTTACATGAGTTATCCCCCCTATCTTCATCAGAATCTGTTACTTTTCTCGAATTATCATCACAAGTGAAATCAAAATATTTTGGGTCATATTCAACGGCTTCGCGATTGAACGTATTCGGAATTAAGAACCATCGCGTCAATAGAATAATACACATCCCTGCATTCTCTAGTTGCCTTGGTATTTCTTTAACCCTTTTAATTTCACTACATGGTATTTTATGATTTTCAGGATATTCTTCGATTTTTTTCTTTACTTCAGATTTACTCACTTGGTGAAATAAAACTGTATCCCTCTGTTTCCCGTTCCTGGGCTATTTTTTTTCTTTCGCCCAGAACTTATTTCATCGAATTTAACATTCAGCGTTTCTGTCACTTCGCGATTTTCAGACGGATTTACCTTTCGTATGAAACGCATATCCTACCATGACTCCCTGTTTAGCTCTCATATCCAATTTGTTTATTTTCTGTTTTGGAAGTCTAATGTACGAAATACAGCCAAAAACACGGAAGTGTTTAATAGAGGGCTTTCTTCCCCCAAATATCTCAAAAGAGGTTGTGGTTTTTCCTCTTAAAACCGCTTTATTCCGTAAGTAGTGGAAGCACATAGTAGCTGCGTCGGTTCAAAACTGCTGAGACAAACCAGATTCATTTAAAAGTATCCTAATTCCATTCTTAAATGTCGATTAATAGTGTTCTTTGATGCTACTTTGTTAAATGGAGGATTTGTTTTTTTTTTTTTTATTCTTATGAATTGGTCGTTTAGGTAAATTTCAAACCGGGAGTTCAGAAATTCCTTTCCGTTATCGGATCGGATTGCTTTTATTTTCTTTCCCGCAAATCTCTCTGTTCTAGAAGAAATAAACCGAAGACTTTCTTGAAAAATCGTCTATTATTATGAAAATAATCTCCCCCCGCCCCCCTAAGGACTCAAGAAACCGCCATAGGTACTTGCATTTTCTGTAAATATGACGATAGTTTTTCAAAACAATATTTTTGACAAAGTTGCAAAAGTCCAATTTAGGAATATATGTGCGTACACTGCAAATGATCGGTACACATTTGGAACACTATAAGTGTTCCAGCTGCCTGAATATGTGCTAAAATGTATTTCGAATGTATTCTGTAACGAAGAAAGTGTGCTGAAATGTTTTACCAATCAGTTCCGTTATGAAGAAAACGTTCCAAAAGTGCACCGAATTTGTTTTGCTCAGAATCTCGATTCAACCGAAGTTTGGGAATACACTTGATAACACATTGTGTGTATATTTGAGATTGCTTGTGAAATCACAGCTTTCTTTGCTACAACGATAATGGCTAGATATGAAGTTGTTAGGTTGTATGATACACTGTATGAATACCCTAGAAAAAATGCTTCACTTTTCACAGCAATTTTTGCTGTATTTTTGCAATCACTCCAGCTTTTAACTTATCTCAAAGTTTTTTGTGTAATTAAATCAGATTAATCGCAAAAACAGACCATTGGCTTGCTTGTAAACATTGTGGATCATTCTTTATTAGTTTCGTTTTGCTTTTGAATATTTAAAAGGTAAGTTTTTTACTTTTTTAATGTTCTTCACCTAATGAGAAATTTTGTATTTATACATTTACTGAGCTTCATATGTTTAATTTAAATAAACGGCTAAGTGTTAAAACTGTGGTACGTTAAGATTTGTTTGTAATGATTCTAATCCTGATGTTTTACGATTGATTTAGGACTCCTGTCCTAATCTTTGGATTTTAGAGTTTTTTAAGAACTTCGGATTTAGAGTTTTAATTAAGGGCTCCAGATTACTACTCAAAGACATTTCCTGTGAGGGTCGTAGAGCATTTCTTATGCTATTCAGAATCCATCTTAAAAAAAAAAAAATCAGTTTCATCTATATGCTTTTTATAAAGTCTGTCATATACTTTTTGTTTTTACAAATATTTTAGGTAATATTTTTCTGGTTAGCAATTTTTGATATTTTAGTACTTTTGCTTGTTAACGATCCAAGTTAACAACCATGTGGTGCATCAATGTTTGGCTAAACACACCGAAAAAGACTGAATTGCTGGAGGGCATATGGCTTAGATTTGGTTAAACTAGAATATGATCTATATTTAACACAATATCATGGAGGAGATTCGAATCTAGGTCCAGAGATCAAGATTCTTCTGAGAAATGATGTTTGTAAAAAAATATATTGTCTAAAGTTTTATATCAATTAATTTTAGCTCATTTTTGAAGAAAAAAATATTGCCTGCCTTTTAGTATCTTATTTATGGGCAATTTATTTTATTATCTGTTGCATTTCATACATTTAGGAAATTTAAGTTTCATGATATATATTTTACAGAAATGCACAGCAAAGTATTGTTCGAAAAAATAATCTGAGTTCAAAATATTAGCTAAAATTTTTATTATCTTAGTATAATTTCTGAAATCATTAAAGCAGTTGGTGCAAACGTGGTGTCTCATTTAAATGTGTGTTTTACTTACGTAAGTACATGTTTAGGTCTCGGGTTCTTAAAAAATGGGTCATGACACAAAATAATTAAAACCGCTAGTTCAAAAAATAATTCTGAATAGTTTTTTTTTTCTTTTTTTTTGTTTCATTTTAATTCCATTTTGTAATTTGCTGTACAACATGTGAATAAAATAATTTAGATTTTTTAAAAACCTTGATTTTTTCATGAAACATGTACAACACGGTAACGTAAAAACAAAAACAAAAATATTTATAAAAAAAAATTACGATGAAAGGTTTTGTAAAAATGGTTGAAGAAACTAAACGTTCTGTCTGTTGCAGTGTTAAAACTATTTCAATTGTATTTTGTATTTATATATTCCATCGCATTGAAAGATAGATAAGAGGGACCACAGGCTGAGGAAACGGGAATTATCAGGATGTTTTCTAAGAAAAATGCCAAATTTAATATTAGTAGTTTAGTTTAAGCCATTTTTAAAGTTCGGGAAAAAGCGTAGGGAGATCCCCCCCCCCCCGAGATTTATTGACTCTAGTCTTAAAAAGTAAGTTTAGGCTATCTTTGATGATGTAAAGGTGGGGAAAACGCTGGAGGGGGGGGGATACCTCTGACAAAAAAATTGAAACTGCAGTTTTAAAACTGTACATTTAGGGCATTTTTAAGGAACTTGGGGTTTCGGGTTAGGGAATCATTTCAGCTGAGAATATTTTGAAGCTAATGTGTTAAAAAATTTTTGTAAGAAAATTTTAAAAACTGATACGTTTTAAACGCTTCAGCTATCTTTGATGATAGAAAAGGAATAGGGGAGGGGTAGGGGCTCTTCCTGGAAAAGTTATTATTATAGAAAAAATTGTATTTATTGTTGCCTCAAAGCAACAGTAAGATAAATAAAAAGGTGTTATTTCTGGGATTAGATATCTTACTGTTGCTCTGAGGCGACGATATAAATGTATAAAGTACTGCTTGTGTTCCCGTAATAAAGCTTATATTTTTAAAACAAAAAACCCTTTCTTATTATTTTTTAAGTAATCTTTTATCTTGTTGCAGAAATTAAGATAGTTTCAAGCATTGTTATGTAATATATTTAATGTGTATGCATAAAGTTAAATAAAATAATTTAAAAATATTGTGTTTAATGACTAGATATGTTTGATAAACTCAGTTCAGTGTTATTATGTATGTAAGTTTAAAATATAAATACCATGCGTATTCTAAATTTAGCTGCATTAGTCAATGATCGTAGAACTTGATATTTTCTTGAGTTGGAATATGTTGGAAGCTAAAAAAAATACTCGACCGGTCACGTCTTAAAAACCAAACCGGCCACACAATGTTTGCACCAATGATTTTTCATACACAAATCATTTCTATTTTTAAGCAATTAGTTTGCAATGTGAAAACAATACTAAGTTCTCACCCCCCATAGTGTTGCCTGTCAATCAATAACAAAAGCCATTATTAATTTCACTATCCTAATCGTACCCCTCAAGAACTTCCAAGCACAAAGCTTATAAAAAAGGTTTGTACACACCTTTCGGGGGGGGGGGGGTAGAAAAAAGGCAAATGAATGGAACTGCAGTTAGATCTCATACATCAATACTAGTCCAGTTAATGAGTGCTCAAAACAGGGGTGTAGCGTGCATGGAATATGCGATAATTTTTGACTTCAGAATATTGTTAAGGATAGTTAGTAAGTAAACATACTAAAAGTCCCCGACCCTGGAGAGGGGGAGTGAGCTAAAGGTGGGAGGGAGGGGGGAAGAAAATTTTGGGTTTTTCGAGAAATGTCGGAAACAGTGGAAAAAAATGCGTTTAAAATAAAAATTCAAGCTAAATAAATTTACTATGAAACTGTTTTTACTCATATTTGTCAAATTTCCAATAATTTTCCGGGTATAGGCTATAAAAAATCGATGATTTTCGGAAAAATTCTCTCTTTTTGTCAAACATTTGCTCCTAGTGCCTCCCAGGATCCGTACTCACGAAAATTATCAACGACAAAGTTGTTGAGCTTTAAATTTCCTTCAATTTGATGTGCTACCTTGTTATATTTTATTCAACCAATCAAAAGTTACAGAATTTCAAACACGCACATTCATGGCAAAAAATGGAACACTTTCCATTCACAAATTTCAAACTGACTCGAAAGGATCGCGCACTTCCTCTTTCTTCAATGAATTCGACAATCCTGATAGACAATAAAGAAGTATTTGTGGATTACTACAGCACAAATGATGTTTAATGGTTGGGGGGGGGGTCAAAAAATTGTGACTTTGTGATAAGGGGGAGGGAAAGAGTAAGAAGTGTGATATCATTTTTTATATGAATATGTTTATATAAATTAGTTTCATTCATTTTTAACCTTCTACCCCCCCCCTCCCTTCCTTCTGTCACAAAATTCGTTTTACAAGCTACTTTTCATAAACATATTCGTATTAAAAAATGCTTGATGTCACACTTCTTACTTTTTCCTTCCCCCTTGTCACAAAGTCGCACCCCCCCCACCTTAAACATCATTTGTGTTGTAGTAATCCACAAATACTTCTTTATTGTTCATCAGGATTGTCGCATTCATTGAAGAAAGAGGAAGTGCGCGATCCTTTTGAGTCAGTTTGAAATTTGTGAATGGAAAGTGTTCCATTTTTTGCCATGAATGTGCGTGTTTGAAATTCTGTAACTTTTGATTGGTTGAATAAAATATAACAAAGTAGCATATCAAATTGAATGAAATTTAAAGCTCAACAACTTTGTCGTTGATAATTTTCGTGAGTACGGATCCTGGGAGGCACTAGGAGCAAATGTTTGACAAAAAGAGAGAATTTTTCCGAAAATCATCGATTTTTTATAGCCTATACCCGGAAAATTATTGGAAATTTGACAAATATGAGTAAAAACAGTTTCATAGTAAGTTTATTTAGCTTGAATTTTTATTTTAAACGCTTTTTTTTCCACTGTTTCCGACATTTCTCGAAAAACCCAAAATTTTCTTCCCCCCTCCCTCCACCTTTAGCTCACTCCCCCTCCCCAGGGTCGGGGACTTTTAGTATGTTTACTTACTAACTATCCCTAACAATATTCTGAAGTCAAAAATTATCGCATATTCCATGCACGCTACACCCCTGTTTTGAGCACTCATTAACTGGACTAGTGTTGATGTATGAGATTTAACTGCAGTTCCATTCATAAACGAAACATCAAAATCCTCACTGGTGGCTCCAAAATGGTTGAGCATGGCGGGCTACGTGACTTTTTTGAATTGTAGAGCCGCTTACTCTTCGTTGTGAATTCGCAATAAAATATACTTGCAATAACTATACTGAAACATTTATTACAACACACGAACGTAACATTTAACATAAATTTAGAAATAAATATGACTTAGAATGATCGAGATATTTCAGAATGAAAAGAATGTGATGCAGCAACGCTGCTTGACTCATCGCTCGTGTGAGTGGCAACGTTTAAATTTAATTTTCTTGATGGAACAAAAAGATTACTGAGTAGCGATAAGTCAAGCAGCGTTGCTGCATCACATTCTTTTCATTCTGAAATATCTCGATCATTCTAAGTCATATTTATTTCTAAATTTATGTTAAATGTTACGTTCGTGTGTTGTAATAAATGTTTCAGTATAGTTATTGCAAGTATATTTTATTGCGAATTCACAACGAAGAGTAAGCGGCTCTACAATTCAAAAAAGTCACGTAGCCCGCCATGCTCAACCATTTTGGAGCCACCAGTGAGGATCGAACTCACGACCCCTGGTTTACAACCGAAGATACACATTCTATTCTATTAGACTTTATTGCATGATATAGAGACATTCTATTCTATTTATTCTCATTCTATCTATCATTTTGTGATAAACCATGACTTCTAAAGCTGCATCTGCGTATGAAAAAGCAAAAAAGAAACGAGCTACTATTCGCGCGGTAACAACTAAGCTACTGAATAAAATTTCTGAGCAGTTAAATAATGAAGACGTTACTGTGGAAGATTTAAGCACATTCAAGCTGCAATTAAATAGTAAGCTAAATCAAATTCAAGTCGCTGATGCAGAAGTTGAAAACTTAATCGAAGATATGGATGAATTCGAAAATGAAATAGAAGCTAGCCAAGAATATTCAGATAAAATTCTAAATCTTCAGTTCGATATTGAAAGCAGAATTGAAAAAATTAAGCTTGACTTTGAGAAAGATAATCGGTCTACATTACCATCGCGAAGTGGACCTTTTCAAACAAGTACGAGCATAAATTTGCCTAAATTCGATCTTCCAGCATTTAACGGAAATATAAGTAATTGGATTAGCTTTAAACAAATTTTCATTTCGACTATTCATGATAATTCTAATTTAAGTCAACTACAAAAATTGCAATACTTGCATGCATCAGTTACAGAAGAAGCTGCTCGACTAATAAAGGGCTTTCCTATCACAGAAAATAATTATTCTCAAGCTTGGGAAACGTTAATTAGTCGTTATGACAACAAAAGAGAGTTATCATATGCTTTAGTTTCAAAAATATTTAGCATTAAACCAGTCAAATTGATGACTTCTAAATCTCTTCGGGATATTTTGGATTCTTGCAATGAAGCAATTCGTAATCTAAAAACGTTGGGATTTGAGTTAGACAAACTTTCAGAATTAATCATTATTCAATTTCTCGAAAAACGCTTAGATGATAATATCCGAAAACAGTGGGAGCTCACATTAGAAGATGAAGAAATTCCATCGTATAAGAAATTTATTGAATTTTTAGAAAAGCATGCCAGAAGCATGAAAACCTGCAAAGAAAACTATCCCAAAGAGGAACTTTTGAAATCCAAGAAGTCAGTTAGCTATAATTCCGTAACAAACGTAAATCGTAGAAGTTGTGTATTGTGCAATTTAGATCATGCATTGTTCAAATGTTCAGAATTCAAAAATTTGAGCCCTCAAGAACGGTGGAATCTAGCGAAGAAGAATAAACTTTGCTTTAACTGCTTGAGAGCTAATCACGATACTTCGAAGTGTAAAGTTACTTTTCACTGCAAAGATTGTTCTAAAAGACAACACACTCTCTTACATGATTCTTCATACAAATCGAACCTTTCAGTCGATAATTCTGCACAGAGGTCAAGTGAGTCTGTTCAAGTTAATAATTCTCAGTCCAGCAGTCTAGCTTTAACTGGTCTGAATAATTCGTGCAATATTCTGCTATCTACAGCTTTAGTCAAAGTCAAGGATTCTCAAGGACATTGGCAGTTGTGTAGAACTTTACTCGATTGTGGTTCTCAAACCTCATTGATGACTGAAGAATGCTGTAATAGACTTAATCTAAAAACATTTTCAACTAATCACTTAGTCATAGGAACTGGTAATCAAGTTGCTGGAAAGTCCAATTACTTAGTAAATTTAAACTTTACTCCACGGTTTAATTCAGAAACCTTTTCTACTAAAGCACTAATAGTTAAAGAACTTACTACGAAATTACCAAATTTCCTTATTTCTAGTCATAAATGGTCACACATTGAAAGTTTGCAGTTAGCAGATCCTGATTTCTACATCTCCAGAAACATAGACATAATATTAGGTGCAGATGTATTTTTTGACATAATTCAAGGTCGCAAGATAAGTGGTGGAAAAGACACACCTACAGCTATTCAATCAAAGTTAGGTTGGATTCTCTCAGGAAGGGTATCGTCCAAATTATATGAAGGTAAAGAAAATACCAAATTGAGTCACCATTCCAGTGTAAAAATTGATGAAGTTCTTCAGAAATTCTGGGAATTGGAATCTATTCCTCAGAAAGAAAAGTTAAGCATTCAAGACGCAAACTGTGAAAAGTTTTACTCAGAAACTACAACTAGAGATGACACTGGAAGATATGAAGTCAAACTGCCATTCAAGGAAGAACCAAGTCTTGGAAATTCGAGAGATCAAGCGGTTGCACGATTTCTGTCGTTGGAAAGGAAACTAATCCAAAATCCTAGCATGTATGATCAATACAAGAATTTCATGAGGGAATATTTATCCTTAAACCACATGGAATTAGTGCAAGCAGAAGAGATCATAGTAGAAGATCGCAAGTGTTTTTATATGCCACATCACGGAGTAATTAGAGAACATAGCAGCACCACAAAATTAAGAGTTGTGTTCGACGCATCAGCTAAATCATCAACAAACATCTCGCTAAATGATGTTTTGCATGCTGGACCCAAACTCCAGACTGATCTATTTTATATTCTATCAAATTTCAGAATACACTCCATAGCTCTTGCGGCTGATATCGAAAAAATGTTCCGACAAATTCTTGTCTCACATTCAGATTCTGATTTTCAGAGAATTATGTGGCGAGAAAATCCCGATCAAAAGATTGAAGACTATAGATTGAAGACAGTGACTTACGGAACTGCTTGCGCACCGTATTTAGCCATAAGAACTATTAAAAAACTTGCTGAAGATGAAGAGATGAATTTTCCTAAAGCCTCAAAAGTTATCGAGAAGGACTTTTACGTAGATGATCTATTAACAGGAGCCGATTCAATTCAGGAAGCTGAAAATCTCATGAGTGATTTAATTAATCTAATGAGAAGAGGTGGATTCACTCTTCGAAAATGGATATCAAATGAACAAAGTATTCTTTCAAAATTACCTCCTGAACTAAAAGGAACAGAACAGTCTATAAATATTGCTGAAGATCAGTCAGTGAAACTTCTTGGCATTCAGTGGGATCCAAATCAAGACACATTTGCGATTCATTTAAATCCAGCTCAAAAAGTCACCACAAAACGGCAATTATTGTCAAGCATTGCTAGAATTTATGATCCCCTCGGTTTCATTTCACCCTCTACAGTTTTAGCTAAAATTATGATGCAGAAATTATGGTTATGCAAGTCAAAATGTGATGATCCACTCCCAGACAGTATCCTTAAAGAATGGACAAGTTTTGCTTCACAGCTTCCGATACTTGAAAATATTCAAATGACACGACATTTCTTCATCCAAAATTCTGCAGTAAAATGTATTCAAATTCATGGCTTTTGCGATGCTTCCCAAAAGGCTTTTGCTGCTGTCCTTTACATGAGATCAGAGTTTGAAGACGAGAAAGTCAAGATTAGTTTAATCGCCGCGAAAACCAGAGTCGCACCACTAAAAACAATAACGCTTCCTCGTTTGGAGCTGTGTGCAGCTGTATTGTTAAGCCAACTCTACAAGAATGTAGTTGAAAATCTTGCCATTCAAGTAGATGAGTCATTCTTTTGGACGGATTCCCAAATAGTGCTTGATTGGATAAATTCCGAACCTCATAAATGGAAATCCTTCATTTCTAATAGGATATCGCAAATTCATACTAATACTCAAGTCGATGCCTGGCATCACGTTGTAAGCAAAGAGAACCCTTGTGATTGTGCCTCAAGAGGACTCATGCCTTCAAAACTTCTTAATCATTCACTATGGTGGAAAGGTCCTTCTTGGCTTTCAGATTCGCCAATAGTTATCCCTCCACAAAATCATTCAGCTTCGGAAAAAGAAAAAATCTCAGAAGTGTCAGTGAAAACGGCAAGTTATTCTAATCAAGTAGAAGGCGAGTTAAACTTCATTCATAACTATTCTTCGCTGAGTAAGCTTTCTAGAGTAGTTGCTTATAGCGTACGATTTATTCAAAATGCAAAATGTGACAAAAATAATCGGAAAGTAGGTTCTCTTAAGACATCAGAATTACTTCACGCCACAACTCGCATTGTAAAGTTGGTCCAAGATTCAGAATTCAAATCGGAAATTCATGCTATTCAAACTAAAGGGAGTTTGCCAGCTAAAAGTTCCTTAATATCATTGAATCCTTTTCTTGACAAAAACGGTATTTTAAGAGTTGGCGGCAGACTTAAACACTCTAATATGTCAAATGATCAAAAACATCCAATGCTACTTCCTAAAAATCATCATCTTTCGGATTTAATTATAGATTATTATCACAAACTCTCTCTTCATGGAGGAACACAAGTTGTACTCTCACTCATTAGACAGCGGTTTTGGCTGATATCAGGAAGAGATAAAGTCAGAAGAAATATTCAGCGTTGTCTGACATGCTTCAAGATGAAGAAGAAAATCATGTGCTAAATTATGGGAGATTTACCTAAAGATCGCGTTCTTCCTTCCAGACCATTTCTCAAAACGGGAATAGATTTTGCAGGGCCGATAATAACGAAGCCAAATCTCAAGAGAACAAGGGTTACCACAAAGTCATACATTGCTTTATTCATTTGCTTCACGACAAAAGCAGTTCATCTTGAAGTTGTGTCCGAACTAAGTACAGATTCCTTCTTAGCGTGCCTCAGAAGATTTATATCGAGAAGAGGGAAACCTTCAGACATATATACTGATAACGGCTCTAACTTTAAAGGTGCAAGAAACTATTTATACAGTCAAATGGAAATTCTTAAATCAGCATCAGTTCAGGACTTTGCTTCAGAATTGTTTATTAACTGGCATTTCATCCCACCCAGTGCACCTCATTTTGGAGGTATCTGGGAGTCTAACATCAAATCAATGAAGCAACGTTCTAGGCTCAGCTGCAGACGATAAGAACTACCAATTCATTTGCCTTTTTCCTACCCCCCCCCCCCGAAAGGTGTGTACAAACCTTTTGTATAAGCTTATAAGTTTGTGCTTGGAAGTTCTTGAGGGGTACGATTAGGATAGTGAAATTAATAATGGCTTTTGTTATTGATAGACAGGCAACATGTAATACTATGTGAGAACTTGGTATTGTTTTTACATTGCAAACTAATTGCTTCAAAATAGAAATGATTTGTGTATGAAAAATCATTGGTGCAAACATTGTGTGGCCGGTTTGGTTTTTAAGACGTGACCGGTCGAGTTTTTTTTTTAGCTTCCAACATATTCCAACTCTACGATCATTGACTAATGCAGCTAAATTCTGTAACTTTTGATTGGTTGAATAAAATATAACAAAGTAGCATATCAAATTGAAGGAAATTTAAAGCTCAAGGCACTAGGAGCAAATATTTGACAAAAAGAGAGAATTTTTCTGAAAATTATCGATTTTTTATAACATATACCCAGAAAATTATTGGAAATTTGACAAATATGTGTAGAAACAGTTTCATAGTAAGTTTATTTAGCTTGAATTTTTATTTTAAACGCCTTTTTCCCACCGTTTCTGACATTTTCTCGAAAAACCCACAATTTTCTTCCCCCCTCCCTCCCACCTTTAGCTCACCCCCACGGTCGGGGACTTTTAGTATGTTTACTTACTAACTACCCCTAACAATATTCTGAAGTCAAAAATTTATCGCATATCCATGCACGCTACAATGTGTTCATTGACTGGACTATACTTTCTTCCACAGCTCATGTTTCAATGTATTATCTTTTGTTTTCGTTTAAAAAATAAATAAATAAAATGTTTTGGATAAAGTCCCTACTAATGGTAAAAAGAGGGTTACTAAACTAAAAGTGTATGCCAGCCACTGACGACTAAGTAAAGTGTTTATTTATTTATTTTTTTCACGAACACGTTTGTTGCACAAGGACCTAAAAATAATTATTTATTGATAATTATCAGTGCTGGATCTATAATTTTTCTGAACCCGGGGCAAATCTTGAAACTGCTGCCCTTAATTATCTTCCTTCAAGTTTAATATTGAGTTTCAAAAAAAAAAAAAAACACGGAAATAGAGTGGATTTGTTGTCTCCCAAAAGTTGCCTCCCGGGAGCAAGGGTCTTGGCTCCCCCCATCGCCCCCAGATCCAGCACTGATCTCTGTAGTGAACTTACAAGGAAATGATTAGTCATTAAAGAATTGCACTGCATTTACATTATTTAAAAGAAAACTACTGATCAGAAACTAAGCAATAGATTGTACCGAATAGTTAAGTAGCATGAATTCAAACAAATAAGGCTTATAGATTTTGTTCTATTGAAATTAATTTTTTTGAAAATGAAAGTTATGAAGCAACGAATTAAAGTTATGATAAGCTTTTGTTTATACATTTTTGTTTACTTTTTACAGTATGGATTAGCTTTAAAAATGAAAATATGGAAATTAATATTTTAAATGTAAACTAGAGGACAGACGTTGTTTTGTTTTAACTTTGTAACTTGAACAGTTAAAAAAGTTCAATAAACTATCAAGTGTTTGAACTGTTCTGTTGAAAAAATAAGTAAAAAGAAAATGTTTTAAGCTGCTTGGTGTCAGAATGTGTACACTTATTACAACTTGATTTATCTAATACCCAATGAGCAGTTGTTTTATTAACTATTTTTTCTCGCGTACTTGATGGTTTGTTACTTCAGCCATACTGAAAGGATAAAAAGCGTCCTCAGATATTAAGTGTAAAAAACTAACTACCCCTCTAGAACAAACGGGAAATCCCGCTGCAACATCCCCCATATAAAAAAGAATAAAACAATCGAAAGGATATTGTTTAAAGATCAAGATAGAAACAGTTCTCTGAATAAGCAAAAATCACTCATATCTCCCTTCCCCCTTCCTCCCGGTGTAAAATAAACACATTCTTCAACTAAAATGACTAAAAATTCTTTAAAAACTAAAAGCAATTCTTTGCAATTTGAAATATTTCGCCAAATAAACAAAAAATATGATAAATTACATTAACAGTAGCTTTAAAATGTAAACAAATGATCACGCAACTCTATTGTTTACAGCCAAAGTCGCCAAGCCACCGTGTTACTGTAATCCAGCCGATCAGTGAGCGAAGCCAACTCCGACGGATTAGCAGTCCGATCTTTTGAACGGAAACTTTTAAAACTTCATATATTGCAAATTTGTTCTTCCCACCAAAGATAAAGATCTTCCACTGCACTCATCTTTTGTGTACAGAACTACCCTGTTGTAATTTATCTGGACGAAAATAAAATTTGTTTTGTCTTTTAATTCCATCATCTTTTCCTTTAATAATGTACTGCTTAGTTTCATAATCCTTAAAGTATTCTTAACATTGGTGCCAAAACTCAGATGGATTTGAGCCGAGATTTCTTCCAGTACTTTACTTTAAAATATATTACTGGACCTAAAATCGTTGTTTTCAAGAAATGAAGGCTTCACTCTCTACGTTTTATCTGTTCTCAATTGACATATCACAGTAAGAAATTTCATTACAAAAAGTAGAGCTGGCTTTCTTATTGTCCTTTGGCAACGGGTTAAATATTTATTTCAGTTCTCGCTCAACAATAGGCTAAAATAAATATTAATCATTTAGAAGATATAACCATCCAATGTTTAAATTAATTAATTAATTAACAAAAAGATTTCGGATTCGATCCATCGCTCTTCGAAGCTATGCTTGCCACAACTTAATTACACACAAAAAAATGTGATCAAAATCGATCCAACCGTTTAAAAGCCTTATGGTGACAAACGTTCGCGCAGAAGATTTTTATATATTAAGATGTAGCTTTTGTAGTAAGTAATATTGTATACTACATTTTTCTGCAAATTTTTTCATTAGTACACATTGTTCATGTGCAGTTCTGCTGTAAACTATTCAATTGTTTTGGAAATATCTCTGTATTTTAAATTTTCATAGTAGCTATGCTGATTAATAATTGGATTCATACAAAGCCTAAACCATCGTCAGCCTGCAGTTCCAAAATACGCGAATTTAGGATTTTAGTGCATATTTAATTTTTCTAAAAATTCTCTTATACTTGTGTAGTACAGGGGCGGATACATGCTACTATTTCAGGGGGGTCATGATGAATAATGACCCCCCCCCCCACCATGAATGAAACTATGGTTTTGGTTTCAAAAAATTTCTGAAACTGCTTGGGTATTAATAAAAAGCACCAAATCGACCTGGAATAAAGCACCTAATAGGGCATTAACGATATAAATTAATTTCATAGCAATGAAAAGTGTAGTAGGGGAAAGTGGGGCTGAAAGGGACAGGGGCTGAAAGGGACATTATATATTTCTTAAAACCTGATGTAAATAAAAGTTTTCATTTACTGCCAACAGAGGGAGCCAGATGTTTATAGTTGGTAGACTAAGTCAAGTTGTCAACATAACAATTATTTTTATCTGCAAATACTGAAGTTAATTTTCATCATCAAAAAGTAAGTTATACTTCTATTTATATTTTGTTTCAGAACCAAAGTGTATTTAGTTATAGAAAAAATCTTTGTGTGTTAATTAAAAGTACATTAAATACCTAAAAATCTGTGATAAGCGATTTTCACAGGACAGAAAGTTAGGCTTAGCAGCCATGTGGTGTATGTAATGTATGAATCTGGGGCTGAAAGCGACACTATCATCGGGGCTGAAAGGGACGCCTCAGAAAAATTATGCTTGTGTTTAAAATTTTCTTTTTTTTTAAAATTATTTCAATAATTAATATATTTTGCATTTATATTTTAATAATAAATTATGAAAAAATGCTTTGTTAATGTATAATTTAAATAACTTTAAACTGCTGGTATATTTTATTAATTTAATAAAATCAAATTAAGACATACAAATTTTACAACTTTTTTTTTTAGTTGCAAATATGGTACGTAACTACAAAAAGGAGGACAGATAGAGTCAGAAAGACTGGATCTGAGATGGAAGCAGCTGTAAATGAAGTTCTAGTTCATGGACAATCAGTTAGATCAGTTTCTAAACAATATGGGATTGCTAAATCATATTTAGCACGAAAAATCAAAATGTATAAAGACATGGGAGAAGTTAAAGAATTTACTCACAAGCCAAACATTGGCAATAGAAGAGTGTTTACTTCTGAACAAGAAACTGAATTAGCTTCTTATTTAGTTAAAGCTGCAAAAATTAGTCATGGATTAACTGCTGTGCAAACCAGGACACTTGCTTATGAATATGCTTTGCTTATAGAATCGCCACTGATTCCGGATGTTTGGAAAAGCACAAAGCAAGCTGGCTATGACTGGCTGAATGGATTTACGAAACGAAGTGGGGATCTCTCTCTCCGTACTCCTGAGCCAACTAGTCTGTCCTGAGCAACAAGTTTCAATGCTTCAAATGTCAGAATATTCTATGAGAAACTTGAAGAAGTAATGAATCGCTACAAATTTACAGCAGACAGGATTTATAATGCTGACGAAACCGGGATTGCAACTGTACATAAACCACCCAAAATTATTGCAAAACGTGGTCAAAAGCAGGTTTCACAAATAACATCAGGCGAAAGGGGTCAACTCGTTACTATGTTATGTATTATAAATGCCATAGGAAATACTTTGCCACCTGTATTTATTTTTCCAAGAACCAATTACAAGGAATTTATGCTTCATGGTGCACCTCCACAGAGCCTTGGATTGGTGTATAAGACTGGATGGATGACATGTGATAACTTTCTTGCAGCTCTTAAACACCTTGCCAAATATTCTTTCTGTACCCCAGATAATCCAATATTGTTACTAATAGACAATAGTGAAACACATATAAGTGTCGAAATCATAAAGTTTTCCAAGGAAAATGGGATAGTAATTTTGACATTTACTCCTCATTGTAGCCACAGAATGCAGCCACTCGATGTTTCTGTCTTTGGCCCATTTAAAGGTAGATACGATGCTGCTGCCAATAACTGGATGATAACAAACCCTGGCAAAACCATAGCCATTTATAATGTGGCCGAACTTGCAGGCATTGCATTTTCTTTGGCCTTCACAAGATCGAACATTCAGTCCGGTTTTCATAAAAGTGGCATTTATCCTTTTAATAAAGAAATCTTTACTGAGGAGGATTTTTTGAGTACCTACGTTACAAACAGACCAAACCCAATAATAGCCCCAGAAACTTCTCCCAGCCAAAATGATGTATCGCAACCTGGTACATCAAAATAAGTCGAGAAACCATTATTGGATTTAGCAGTGCCAGTCCCGTCTTCTAATGATACAAAGCATCTCTCTATAGAAGTGATCCGATCTTATCCTAAGGTTGCACCAAGAAAGGCATGTAGAGGTCGAAAAAAGGGTTCGTCCCGAATTTTGACAGACACACCTGAAAAAAAAAGAGTGGAACAAGAATGTTTAGCAAAAGTTGCTAGTAAAGGCAAAAGTAAATGTGCTTCTTACAATATTCAGAAAGACCGTCCGAAACGAATAAAACGGAAGCTTCTCACAATCTCATCTAGTGACAGTGATGATGACGACAGCTTTCAAGCATTGGATTCAACAAGTGATTATGATGAATTTATTGTGAACAAAACAAATATCCAGACAAATGACTTTGTATTAGTGAAATTTTTAGGAAAATCCTGTGTGCATCATTATGTAGGAAAGGTTGTTGATAATCCCGACACAGACGAACTGAAAGTAACTTTCCTTAGGAAAAGTCATACATGTTGGAAATTCGGTTTTCCTGACAATGAAGACACTAGCATCGTAGATATGAATGATGTTGTTTCAAAGTTGCCGCCGCCTTTGAAATTGGGTGGCACAGCAAGGATGAATGCACAATTTCAATTTCCAATCGATATTAGTTCATTTAGTGTTAAATAATTTTCATATTTGTTCATTAGAAATTAGAAATTTGTTCATTTAATAATTTTCATATTTGTTCTTTTATATGACATTGAATATGCTGTTGTTTGGGAAAGTATTTTCACACAAAGAAAATTGTGCTGCAACATTAAGTACTGTTATTTGTTGTGTCCCTTTCATCCCCAAAATATGTCCCTTTCAATCCCGATGATGGGGCAGAAAGGGACAGCGGATTACCCTACCGTAATTCATTGTACTGAACAAATTATAGGCGTTACATCTTTGTTACTATATTCTTATAATAGACAATGAAATGCTTTATAAACTGTTTTAGAAACAATAATTTCAATTTTGAAAGTTTTATAGAAAATAAAAGAAAACCTGAATTTGTCCCCTCCAGCCCCAGCCTCCCCTATTTCAAATTCAAATATTTACTTTCGAAAATAATTAATGAAATGAAAAGACTACTGAAACCGTTTACATTTTATTCATAAAAGGTCAGAACACAATGTGGACGGATACTATTGTCGACTGTTTAGGAGGCGTCATGACCCTCATGACCCTCCCCTTGTAACCGCCACCGGTGTAGTAGGTATTCTGAGAGGATATTATTGCTAAATAATTGTTCTAAAACGCATCCTATAGTATAACTGTGCCTAAACGTGTGCCACAAACAGTTTAGCATAAGTGTTCAAAAACGTGTCTTTAATGCTATCCTATAAGTGCTTAAAAAGTGTTCTAAAAAGAGGGCTGAACTATACATATATTCCAAACTGTTTCTAGAAGTGTTTTGGAAACTGACCCAAAAAAGTGTTCTAAAAAGGGGACTAGTGTACGTGTTCAAAAAATGTCCAATAAAAGAAAACACGCCATTTTTTATTCTTTTATTTCTTCCTTGTCAACAAGTTTCCCAGTCGTGCATGTAAATACGTTGCTGTAATCCCCATTAAATACTGTTTATAATACTATAAAAGCAATTTTCTCAGTTCAGAAATTTTAATATTATTCTACTAGATACAAGCTCTCAAAATAAGATCGAACACGTTTTCAACACAAATCACATCATAACTCAAGCTATGCAGATCGAAATGTGACGAAACTTCATCCTCAAAGGTTTCAGACACAAATCTTTTTTTTTTCACCGGCAGAGTGTAGCACAGAACTCTAATCTAGATTTCAAGCCCCCGGTCCAATTTAAGCCGTGTTCCAATAAAAGCGGTCTTCCCCTACATAATTATTCATTTTGAAAAGTGTAAATTTAATCTTCTTCATGCTATCCCGTTTTACATCGTATGAGTTTACAGACTGAATAATACCTATTATGCCTTAAATATAAGAACAGAATAACACGAGATTATATTTTTATGCATTGCAAGCTTATTTTTAACACAGGATCTCACTTATATTAAAAGGATCAAAATAACTAAACTGCAAAAGTGCGCCGGTAACCAAAATAATAAAAAAACAGCAAAAGTTCAAATCTGATGAAGAAAGAACACAAACAACAATGCTGACCATTGTAAAGTAAAATAGACGATAAGGTAACGTGACATGCAAGTGCCAGGCAGGAGAATAGCAAGAAAACAACAACAGCAAACTGAAACTGGAGGCGTAAAATAAAACCGAAGAGGTAATTAAAAACTGGAAAGCAATAATTACATTAGAACTTTTCAGGATGTATTCCAACAGATCTCATAGCTTAGGTGTCCTTTCCGCAACAATACAATTGCGCTATACTTCATTCTGAAGGGCAATTTCCTACTTTTCTAATGCAACTTAAATAAAATGATGGAGGTATTTTATTATAATCTGAAGCAATTTTCAGCGATCTAAAATTTTGAGAAACAAACTCATTTCTGTCGCAAATAGCTTTAATTCTTTTAATTTCATTTATCAAGGTATTACAAAAACCTTTCACGGAATGTATGAACTCCATGAAATCAAACGATTAACATGGAATGTTAAAGAAAGTCTTGAATCAGAAAGATTAATAACTTTGGAAAGTTTATATTATACATTTATAAAGATGATAACTCCCACTGGTTTTATAAATTTCTGAAGGATGAAGCTTTAAAATTTATGGACACAAAGCTGCTCTAGTGTGAAATATTTTAAAGGCGTGTAAGAATCTTGTTTAGAGGCTAGCATAAATGGCTTGAAGTTGAAGGATGATGTCATCCGGAAAGCAATCAGACCCAAAAGATTTAAAAATCCGGATAAGAGCCTGAATGACAACCAGTGTACCAGTGTTATATTACATTGGCACCTGCCTTTGGGTAAAAGGTTTGTTTAAGAAAGAAATGTGGTTTCCTTGTGTACAATGCGAATTTTTATTGAACATATTCATCTAAAAATATGAAGACCATCTTGCTAGAAAACACAACGTCAAAATGCCAACCTTATAGACGCTGAAATTAAGCTTTCAAAATGCATTACAGACGGCTACTATTATAAAGCATTTGATCAATGAGCCGAAAAACGTTTAAACTAGAAGCGAATTATTGAAAACAGTTGATGTTTTGAGGGTTTGATGTTTCCAGCTGGGTAAAGTACGCTTAGAGTGGAGTTGAAGCTGAAACAATAGCAAGTTGCATTCATCGCGTTGGATTCATATGAGATACATCAAATTAGAATTCGATGACAATGATGACTCCAAAAGTTTACAGCCGTTAGTGCATCAAACAGGAGCTCAGAAACGCCACTTGATGTAACTTAACCTGCTAAAATAGCTTTGATTCTTATACAGTGAAGCACCGTTTATACGTTTTTGAAGGGACTGTATGAAAAAAACGTACAAATGGAAAAAAGTATAATAGGTATAGGTTTAATGTGTATTAGACTCTGTAGGGAACAATTTAAAAAACGCATAATTGATTAAAGCGTATAAAGGAGAAACGTATGAACGGTGCTTCACTTTACAACCATTTAAAAAAATAGTATATATTGAAAAGTTATGCAGATACTAAAATAATGTAAAGATGCAGTAAAAATAAATATATAAAATAAGTAAACAAATAAGGTTATAAAAATCTTGTCTTAAGCACTCTTTGTCCCGTCAGTGCCCTCCCCAGATGTGTTTTACTGTATACACATAATATTTATAATCACTTCAACATTCCAAAATGGTAGTATTATTTTATTCCCAAGGCATTTTTTACTTCAGACAATATTATGTAGACGTATATAGGTCATGATAACTACAAATGAACATTTATGAGGAGTGATTGTGTATACTACTTCACATTAGGTGGCAAAAGATGACTTAAGGATACTTGTGTACTTTGTTGAATGTTTGGTTATATATATTTCAAATTTTACTTGGATTTTCACAAGAGACACTAGGATTTATCACTTGGACTTATCATGGACCATGGCCCCACTAAATACGCTGACGGGCCTTGACAATTTTTGACTTTTCTGTGTTAAACCGATGCTGCTCATGCAACCATCAATCAATGTCAGCGTTTCAATACAGCTCATGCATCCACCAATCATAATCAATGTTTCAAAGTTTGTTTATATTTTTGGTTGGACATCGCCCGTTTTGACCGCAAGAGGTGCCACTGGGAACCCCTGCATCCACCAATCATTAGCAAAGTGATGAAAACAGGGGTGCCCAGTAGCGCCCTCTTTGTTGCCATGGGTTTCAGCGATTGAAACGCCCTATAAGAATTAAGTGGGGCCATGCATGGACTTATTAAATTGGACTTATTAAATTATTTGACGTTGCGGTTTTTTCTAACAGGGCAGCGTAATAGGCTCTACGCCATCTGCAGACCTGGACCCAAGGACTGTCAGCCATTTTTTCAACTTTTATGTGGTACCAATAAAGACACTGATGAAAAATTGGTGAAGGATTAGAAATTCGATCAAAGATATTGGTACCGCCATCTGCGGATGCCATTTTTCCTTGAAAGTTTCGACTCTGGAAGCACCTCTTACGATTTATGGTGTACTATGAATTAAATTCAAAAGAAAACATTCAGTTCTAATAGAAACTCGAGGATTCTTTGATGTACGTCATAATCATATGACATGGATTTTAACGATTTTATTCATCTTGAATATTCATTGATTTAGCTGGAAATTCTGTGATGTTTAACGATACATTAGTGAGCATTGAACAATAGATGCAAGTGGAATGTATGAGCTGCACAAATAACTTTGAATTAGTTTGCAATCAATATTAATGACATATTAAAATGGCATTCTTTGAGATCACGTTTAGTTTTTGTTATTATTCCTTCTCAAGTCCATCTTTCCTTTCGAGCGGTAAGTTGACTTCTTTTCTCAGACTTTCTGGTAAATCTTTATTTGAATAATTGTAACTTTGCACTTCTGCTGATCCAAACAGAACAAAGAAAATCGAGGAGCTGAGGACAATTGCAATACAAATGATGAAGAATATTGTCCACTGCTGTACCGATTGCTGCAATAAAAAGATAACAATCAAGGCATGTTGGATTATATCATGAAAAATATTAATATGAAACATTTATGCTTATCATAAGTTGTGGGCTCTTCTCCTTAATTAAATCAGACAGAAAATCTCCCCGTCTCAAAACCCTATTTTCCAATTTTTAATTTGTCCATACTTATTTAATTATTTTAATTATTTGTGACTGTTTTTTTGTCTTTAGCGATATTTAAAAAATGCATTAAGCCTTTTTTATGCGTTTTCTTCTTTCCGTTACTTGTGCAGGAAATTTGACTAAAAACAGTCGCCCCGGTAAATCAGCATTAGATTAGTAGGAACAGTAATTTAATATGTACTAAATTTTAAAATGGTTTGCAAAACGTAGGCTATAAAGCTTCAAAATGAAATGGAAATCTATGGTGCAAGGCGCTCTCAGAGCAAATGTCTTTGACCTATCTGCCGCTGGGGACTCAAGTTTAGATTTATGCCCCTTTTTTGTTATTACATTTGCTCCTCTGCTGCATTCTCAACTGTATTTTTTTCACTTTAAATTCGAAAGATTTCTGCACAAAGTAGGAAAAAAAAAGACCTTTCTAGTTCTGAAATAGTCTACGGACTTACTTAGGAATCTTCGACGGGCGTCGCAGCGTTCTGCTGTGGGGGCTCTGCATACTGATCTTTAGCTTTTCTTTTTTTTTTTTGATTACAAGAAAATTTCCCTTTCCATCTTCCCTAGCTTTAGTTAAAGCAGTGCGCTTTGGTGCCTTTATATTTATTTCATCATTTAAAATGGGAAAATAAAATGGAGCATATGAAGTTGTTATTCGTACACACTAGCCTAGCGAGGTTTAGACTGGTGCAGTGTGGACACTACAGCCTTCAGAATGTGAAAAATATAAAAGTCCATTTACGAAGTCCGATACTTAAGCCTCACGTTTTGCTTCCGAAAAAGCTCGTGTTGTGAGCGGGAACTTTGCATTAAGTCTCAGGTACGTCACACGGGAAAAACTCGCGTTAATTCATTTAGCGTAGGTCAAAACGTTCCGTAGAGCGAGTCCAATGTACACCCATACACCATAAAAATATTGAAGTTTGAAAAAGTGCCTCCCCCAAGCCCATCAGTTTAAGATTTTCTAGGGGTGGGAGACAAAGGATAGGTACTTAATGTATATTTATAAGAAAAAACAACAAAATATATGCGCAAATACAGATTGTCTCAAAAGGTTGTTGACAAACTTAACATGCTGGTGTGTCATATCATGATGAACAAGATTTACACAGTAATATATGTTCGAAAACACAATGCTATCGCGCTACATGTAGACAAAGCCAGAAACTAACGGATGCACAACATGTCGCATATTTATTACACAAAGACGATTTTACACAACATTTTAGTTTTCAAGGAAGGCTTATAGCTGTTGTTGAAATTGGCTGCATTCAGCTGTCATACAAGCGTCGCAACGACAACGTACCGACCGTCGTAATAACGATCCATTCTGACAAGATTTCACCGATCGCTGCGTTATCATTGCGACGCGAATAGGAGAGCCTGAGGGACGCAAGTTTTTGCGACTGCTTTCAGCTTTCCTTAGAAACTAAAAAACTGCGTAAAACCGTCTTTGTGTAGTAAATATGTGACATGTTGTGCACTTGTGCATCCGTCAGTGTCCGATTGTGTGTGCATGTAGTGCGCCAGCAATGCGTTTGCGAACACATGTTTTTATGGAAATCTTGTTCATCATGATATGACACACCAACATGTTAAGTTTGTCAACAACCTTTTGAGACACCAAGTATATCTTTAAACTGCTTTCGAAATAGGGGGGGGGGGAGGCAATGTGCCCCATCAGACAGCCCTAATGACACGTCAGCCCCCCTTCCATTTTGAGCTGAATACACACTTTCTCTGACTGTTTTTTTGAAAGTGAGAGAACGCCACTTCTCGGTTAACTAACTAGCAATAATGGAAAGCAACTTTAAAACTGCACCACATGATTAAAATTTCAGAATGTTTCAATTTTTCCTTTCATTACATACTGCATACTAACTGAATTAGAAATTTTAAGGTTGTGTGACTGCTAGAAGTGTTTTAGAATTTGGATGATCTATCATTTGACAGTGAAAAAGTTTCAAAACATCTACTGGCGAAAATTCGTAAACCATTGGAATAAATAAAACGAAATTTTCAAATATAGCCTTCTATCGCATGTCCTCTTAGTCACTTAAATATCAGGTTTTTAGCTTTTTCCATAATGAAGTTACAGGGGGATAGGGGAGGTCAAAAGTGACCTGGGTTGATTTGAGAAAATATAGTAATGCTGGACGGCTGGGCTTTTCTTTGAACCGACTTGGCTTGCTTTTGCTCGACTTAAGAACCATGATCCCAGATAAAGCAAAGAATGTATCAATTCAGTCTATTGGTGCAAAGTTAAATATATCCTCAAGATGTTGGAGTGATAAGTTTAAAATGTTTGTTGTTGTTGTCTTGTGTCAGCAAGGCTTGTTATTTGGGGTGCGCTGCTTCACTTTTCCAACTGTACCGTAATTTGGTGTGTAAGTCCGACTTCCACAGTACACACATGCCATAGGGACACGTTTATAGGGTAGTCTAGGGTAGTCTCAGCACAAAAACACATTCACACTAAGAAAGGACAAAGAGAGGAGAGAGAAATTACATTCATGCCCCCGAGCCGGGATTCGAAAATGGAACCTCCCAATCCACAGTCAGACTTCTCTGACCACTAGACAAGGTGGCCGACGTTTTAAATGTTTATAAATTAGAAACGAATAAATTATAACCTATGACAGTATTAAAAAAAAATAAATACTACCCGCGGAAATTACGAAGAGTTAAATTCTCTGAAGTAACTACAACGAAATGAGTGCAGGGAAAAATAATAATATTAACATATCATAAAAACTTCAAACTTTTTCAAATATTCAGCTTTTGCGAACATTTCAAAAAAAAAAAAAAAACATAAGCAATTGGAGTTTTTTACCTCTTCGTTTATTAAAGCTCCACACACAATGGGAACCGAGAATCCAACAAAAGATGCAACTGCTGTAGCCACACCCATCAAAGATCCTAGAAAACAAGTTGAATATGAAAATGCTCCTGAAGTTCACTGAAGTATCACTAGGGATTGTAATACCGATATACCGGTATTTTGAACAATTTTGCAATTTCGAAATACCGGTATTTCCTGAGGTAAAATACCGGTATTTTCTGTATTATCTGGAGAAAAAAAAAACAATATTTTTAATTAAAGAGTTTTCAGTTTAACTTATGAAAATTTTACTTTTATTTTTTAATGTGTATTTCTTTTTCCATGCTACAGAACAAAATTCAACCTCCAGATGTAAAATGTTGGCTTCAAAAACACGAACTAATAGAATATCATCAAATAAAAGTAGCAAAAATATTGCAAAATGATATTTTCATTACTAGATGGTGAGATGAATCGAGTTTTTGTGCGCTTTTGTGCACCATCTTTTTATTTTTTTGCTTTTCCCTGATCACTCACTTTCCTTTTTGTGAAAGTTAATTTCAAGAGTAATTTCGAATCTTTCGAAGAGTAATTTTCTAATATTTGTCCTATAAATTATTTGTTCCAACCATCAATTACAGGAATACTTTATGCATATTTTTTGAATATTTGTCTCAACTGTACTGAATTTTGACAAAAAATTTTTTCTTGTTAGGATAACAAATGGTAATTTGTTGTCGCCGGTATTGGTTTGTTCTCCTTTCTCGCTATTTAGCACACATGGCAAGATAATATTTAAAAATTAAATAGTGCCACGAAAATTTGTAAAAATGTAAAGCATAATCTACTTAAACATATTTTCAGATACTGATGTAATTATAATCGAAAAGAATTTTGAAAAGAAAACGAAAACGATTAGAATAAACTAACAAGATCAAATTTAGTTAAGTTCATCGTAAATTTCAAACAAAAGGGCTAATAAAAAGCAAACCCAAGCCCACCCTGATCAAGAGAAAACGTTGAAGATGTTAAATTTTGGAAAAGTATCGTTCCTCGAAGAGAAGTTACAGTTAGCTATAAATTCAAAAAAAAAAAAAAAAAAAAAACAATAATAAAAAAATAAAATACGGACAAAACAAAAGAAACACACGCACACAAAAGGAATTATCCAAAAATACCACGCAAGAGACAAAATTATTTGAAGATGAAGGAATAAGATGATATATTTCTTGAAGATGAAGGAGGCAATGCGCATTTTTAACCGTACCAGCGACCTACGTGAATTCAGAAAGAGTATTTTCAACTGCTGGAAAGTTGTGCACTAAAATAAGTTTCAGGATTAGAGAAAGTTTAATAATGCATTATGATTCTTAACAATTTTGGTTTTCATAATGACACTTGCTCCTTCATTTTGTTTGTTCGCAATACGTTTTGTAAATAATACAATTTTTGCACAAAATTATGAAATGTAGCAACGAAACAATATGTTTTCGATCATTTTTTGGGAAATTTCTAATACCGGTATTAATACCGTTATCCCAGTATCACATTTTAAAAATACCAGATACCGGTATTGAATTTTTGGTTCGGTACTGCAATCCCTAAGTATCACGTATGTTGGATATCATGTTCTAATGAACTTTTTTAATAATAAGAAGGTCTAGTGTGATATTTTTTGCATAATAATTGACGTGAATGTTTATTAACCTCTTAATTAATACTGGTAGTCTAGTCAACGAATGCTTTAAATAAACAGAAAAAAAAAAGTAATTGCAGTTTTCAAAATTGGAACACGCATAGAAAGGGGATCGCGTCGCCATTTTGTATTATAGATGCGAGTTTTTTTTTTCAGTTTTAAATAAAAAACTAAAAAACTATTTTTTTCGGGAAAAATTGATCATTAAAAACTAACAAAATAAAATTTATGTTTTAATAGCTTTTTTAAATTTTATTGTAACTATAACAGGTGCTGAAATATTTAAATTCAAAGTTTGTGAATTTTTGAGAATTTGACCAGTTTTTCTATTTTTGAAGATTTTTTGAAGGTTTAAACGATTAAGTAAGAGTTAATCAACTTATTATGAGCAAATATTGTAACCATACTGAATTTTAACCCATGACAAGAGCGGTGAAAAAGTAGAATGTAACAAGGGACGTGAGGTCTTAGAGACCGCCCTACATTCAAATTTTTTAAAAATCATTTAATTAAGATACATTCCTGTACCTTCCCGTAAATTTCCTTTGCAATTTAATTATCACGGGAAAAACATAGTTTTGAATTTTTAATTGAAATATACCTTTTCCGAGGAAATTTAACTAGAGCCTTAAGATTTTTCGAGAGAAAGCATATGCTGCAGTAAATACTTTTCCACTCGTAATACAAAGGAATCTATTATCAATCAGTTATTTTATTTTAGTTGTTTAATATGTACACAACATTGTAGAACCAGAAAATTGATTAGATCACGTTACGGGAAAAATTTCACAGTCCTTTAACTATTAATATTTTGCGTTGCACATTAATTAATTGTTCAGCTTTCACTGTCCCTAGAACATCATTGCGTAACTTTTGTGAACATTTCAAACAACTCTCAATCTCATACAGAATATTTTACATCGCTTCCGCATAACGCGGATAAGATAAATGAACCTATCCACGGCTCTAACGTTAAGAGCCATGTCTACTACTGCAAAAAAATTATGACACTAAAGGGAAGATGCGGTCTTACAGACCGCTTCTAAAGAATTCAACGAAATTTAAACCACATGCACTTGCCTTAAGATACTGATAAGCAAGGAAGGGGTTCATGGACAGAAAAAAAAAGCTATTGGAAAAAAGCATTCAATCGGACTGAAAATGAAATAGGGGTGGTGGGATGAACTTTTGAGCGGTCTGTGAGACTGCACCTCCCTTGTTAAGGGCTAAAGCAAACTGTTAATCTTTAAGAAGTAAAAACTTTAAGTTACAAAGAGATAAGAAGAACTAAAATAGTAAGAACAATCAACCCAGGATTAATATTACAGATGCAATATTCGGAGTGACAAGAAACGCCTGTGTTAAAGCATGGAAGATTTTTGACCAAAATTTAGCAGAGAAAAGCTCATATCATTATTTGCCTTAGTTACGCTCTTTGTGCGTAACCTAGCGTAAAGTTAGCAAAAAAAAAAAAAAAAAAAGCAAGTCCCGTTCTAACAAATCCTAAAAGTCAAAACTTTCCGTTTACATTGAAGAAAGATTGTGTGAAAAAAGGAAAATGCGTAGGAAATCGGAAGAATATCAAAGGAGACATACGTAGTTAAATCTCTGCAACATGATCGGACTTGGGAAATTGATTTAAAAGATCAACTGCATCATATTAGTTAGAGAAGAGTTTTTCACAAGAAAGAAAGCTTATAACATACCAGCAAATGTTGGTGACATGTCGACAGGAACAATCATTGTAGCACTACAAGATACACATGAAAGTATTATACCTAAGAGGGAGCAAACTGTCCCAATTATTTTTTCGCATTTAGTTGTTACGATAACTATAAGACAGATAGAAAATCCAAGTGATCCTGAAAACAAAAGCAAAATTTTACAAATATGCATATACTGTAACTTTTGTTTTCTTTTTCTTTCTTTCTTTCTTTTTTTTTTTTTTTGTTATCTCATTAGACAAATCTAAAAACTTTTTTTGAAGGACTTACCAAGAAAGTTCCAGAGTTTTCTGACTTTGTTTACACTTAAATATTTCTTTTTATTTAGCCAGGAAGACAAATAGCTTACACCCAAAACAATAACTAATGCAATGATATACGGCATGGTCACAATAAGTCCATTCTGTGAAGAGAAAGAAAAATTGCCCATGTAGAATAATATGCTTTTTGAGAACTAAAAACACACTCAAAAAACATAATTCAGTTAAAAACGCATTCTCGCAGGAAATAACCTGAATAGGTTCAGATCCAACGACACGAGTCTCACTGCCAGGTCGCAAAGCAAGAATTTTTACCGCTCAGCCTCTTATGGCTGATTTTCGTTACTCTAGAAGGTCGTATGTCTCTTTTTCGAACATATATAATGTTTTTTGACTGTTCCTATACTATTTTGACTTGCTGATTCCAAATCCATTGAGTGCTAGACGCTAAGCCTTGAGCGTTTTTCTCAAAATGGCAAAATTCAAGATGGCGGCTATAAAAGGTAAAAAGCAAAAATAAGAAACATAAATGCTATGAAATATATTAGAAATTTTAAAAATTATAGTAATTTTTAGCCAGGACAAAATATGTAGTAAATTCTCATTCATCCGAACCCTTCTAAACCGGATTTCGCTTTATCCGGACTGCCATTTAGATGTACAGATTGTGTAAATAAAAGTAGAGTAAGAGCACTACTATCTTTTGTAGGCCTGTGTTATGCTCGTGGCACGGCGATAGAAGTTACTGTCGTGCCGGTGACGTCGAATGGCGTCAATAGCAATAAGTTGGGGTGCTCTTGAGAATTTTTACTGTTTACCATAGTTTGTGATACTTAGTACTCAATTTATAGGTTATTTTGTTTGATTCTTACTTTCATTAATTCGGACAACCTGGGTCATAAATCTGGATGAATGAGGTTCTACTGTTATTGGAAAGGAATATTTATGAAAGGGATACGGATAAAATTAGTCCGGCCACATACAGACTGTAATAGAACAATTTGTTGCTGAAACGAAGAATAGTTTGCAAAAGGATCCTTGCAATCAAATCCATAACAAAAGCAGAATCCTGGTCATGTCATAGAGAATTTTCGGCATGGAGCATAGTAGTACCTGCAGCAGTATACCTGCAACTGTTTAAGTTGAGCATTTCGCTTGGAGCTGACAAATGTCATGGACATAATTCATCTAGGTGCTCCAATGGTGACAATAGATTCTGTGATTCATTCAGCATCAAAATGTATTTCCCGTATGTATGGCCACAAGCAGGATGGACTGCCTCTAGAAAATTTGTGGTAAATTATGTTTCAAAGGGAGATCTGAGCGGACAGAAGCATCTATGTGTCCAAAACTTAGCGGCTTGCCTTTTACTGAAACTGGTTTTTATGCACACTGCCTACTTGCACACTACCAAAAAAGTTTATAGAAATCAGCTAGTTTACCTTTCTCATTGGCTTTCAATCCTCTTGATTATGGTTGGGAAAAATTAGCAGTGTATTACAGCATGCGCTACTAGGAGGTTTGGCATGCTTTTTTCCTAGTTTCCAGTGAGCTTCTCTTCATTATCAACTCTGTTCCTTAAAGCATTACTCCAGTTCTTATATAAAGATGATAAAACAAGATGCAAAGAACCTGTGTCATCAGAAATGACTCTTAGATGTGACTTTCCTTTTCTTTATTCGCAAATTATGTGGTTTGCTATAATCACATCAGCTTTTTCAGGACAACAGGAGTCTGCTAGCGGTCCCACACCAATATCAGTGGTAAAAATATCGGTACCAGTAACAATTACACTAACTTAAGGCTGAAAGATAAGAGGTGGGGTGCTGCGGAGAAGAATAACAATTATACTTTGACATAGAGGAACATTCATTAGATTCAGTTTGCTTACAACCAATCTTAATTACTTTCGTCTTATTGCTGCTACTTTCAAGCTGATTTCTCTTATTGAAAAAGTGATGATTCTTCGTTTAGTGGAAAATCACGACAGAAACATTTTTCTCGACATTGTGACTTGGTGCTAAAGTTATTGCAATTGTTAAAGTATGCCTCGGAATACTTTGTATGCGGTGCTCAGTATGGTTTTCTACAGCAGTAATACAATTACCCACCACTGCTAGCATTGCGGGCCAAGATACTGCATCTGCGTCAAGAATGATAACTTCTGGGGGACTCCTACATCCTACCTGTAATCTACTTTCAGTTTTGACTTCAATGCAGATTTATTTGCATCTCTCATATTTACATCATCATCACATTAAGCAGTAGGATGAGGAACCAGTTCTTGACTGAATAACTTCTGCAAGGAGACTGTTCCCTTCATGGTGCCCTTAAACGAATTATTTTAGTATATATAAATCCTACTGTATCCAGCGTATGATGTTAATCACCGATTTTTCTCTTCTTTTGGTGAATATAGCAATATAGCTTTTATTTTAACCGCCTTTCTTATATTTCTAGTGGAATTTTTGAGACTACTATTTCTTATATGTGATTTGCTCACTGTGATTTGCCAATTTTAAAAGTCTTTTACATTTAATGCCAAAGAGCGTCACCCTCGTATAGCTTCAGGCACAAATGGCAGACAAATAACTCATGAAAAACTTTCCACTTGCATTGATGCATTAAATAGCTCTAATCATGCATCATTGATAATCATGCCAGAGTAAATGTTAACCACTCCCATCACTGGGTGATTAGAGCTATTTAATGCATCAATGCAAGTGGAAAGTTTTTCATGAGTTATTTGTCTGCCATTTGTGCCTGAAGCTATACGAGGGTGACGCTCTTTGGCATGAAAAGTGACTGCATTTTTTACCTCACCGTCCTTTATTGATTCCAAATTGCTTTTAAATCCACTAAATATTCCTAGTAATAATGCCAAAGTAGCAGTTGTCGTTTTATTTAGTGTTTTCCCAACAATACCTGATGACCCATGACCATAGCTCATACAGATACTGCTTTAGTTTTCTGATATATTTTAAGCCTTTTTCCTCCTTTAGAGTTTATTGTTAAGCTAAATCAAAACTTTTATGCTCCCTATATATCATTGTAATGATTATCTTTGGTAAAACATTCTATTTTAATGCTCTTCATAGATTCAAAAAAATCGATTAACACCTAGAAATCGAACCTTACATTTTTGTTGGCAGATATCTTGAATTTTACCATTTTGGTAAAAATGCTCAAGGTTTAGCGTCTGGCACTCATGGGATTTAAAATCAGCAAGTTGAATTCTTATAGAAAACACCGAAAACCTTATATATATATATATATATACAGTCGAGCCTCCATATATCGAACTTCCACATATCGAAATTTTCTATATATCGAAATCGCAGGAAATTTCAATATTCATTACATAGAAAAACTGTTTCTATATATCGAAAAAATCTCGATATATCGAAATTATTTTTCGAGATAATCGAAGTTTTTTTCCGCTTTAGACTGTTTATCTGATGAAAAATGAAGGTTGCGGGAGAACATTATGTTCACTAAAGGTTGCTACGAAACTCATAAGGAATCTGAGGTTGAGGGGTGAGTATAGATAGGTCGTTGTTCCGTTCTGGAGTTCTTAAATTCCCTCGAGTTCAGTTCAAATCTTAGTTGTAACCAGTAACACTGTAAAATCAATTTAAAGTTATCCTTTTTGTCTGTTGATTATAATTCCTAGTCTTTTTAGCTTCAGTAAAAATCATTCAAGTTAAGTAGATTGATTTTTTACTTGCCTCTCGATTACATTGTCAGAACGAAAATCCCCTCATGTTGCGAATCAAGTTGAACTGCCGAAGAATAAAGATGTATGAAGGCACAAAAATTTAATTTCTGTTAATTTTTCAGTTATTAACTTTCGTTTAATCCGATGCTCGTATAAATTAGAAATTGGGTTTCATGCACGAAAATTAGCTTTAATTTTAATGTTTTAAGATATTTTTATGATAAAATACGATCGTTTCTATGTATCGAAATTTCTATATATCGAATTTTTTTCCGGCAATTTGCTACTTCGATATATGGAGGTCCGACTGTATATATATATATATATATATATATATATATATATATATATATATATATATATATATATATATATACACAAAAAAAAAGAGGTTTCGTGACATTTCAATGGACAATAGCCTGGACTATTAGAGTTCATCAGCTCTGCGCAGATGCCGATACTGATCTTTACGCATTCGCTTTGAATTTTACTAACTAGTAAAGTGTCTATGGTCGAAAATATAGCCGGAAACTGCACTTTGTGATAAAATCATGAAATTTGGCATGCATGTAGACAATGTACTAACAAAGATTTTTAGAAATGGAGACATTTCAATCCCCCTGGTGGGCATTTTTGGTCAAAAATCCAAAACAACTTTTCTTTTTTATTATTTTTAGAAAAAATACTAACTTTATCATCTTTTGAGAGTTCTATTGTGCGTACTAAAGCGTAAAAAGCCACCAAAGTATTTCTAAACCTACAAATTTTAATAATAATTTTAAAAAATTTGATTTTTGTTACATAAGTTTAACTAATCAAAGCCTTTAACATTTCTCGAGGTATCGTTTGAGAAATATTTTTTAATGTATTTTGAAGCACTATATTAAAGAAAATAAATTCATTTGCAGTAGAACCCAGTAATCCGAACCCCAGAAATCCGAAACATTTGACGATCCGAACATATGTTTTAACATTTATGGATAAAAATTGATTACAAAACTAAGAACAAAACTAGAAATTAAAAGTCAGAAACAAAGCTAGGTGTTTTTCAAAACTTGAAACAAATCGTTGAATTGGTTTTTAAGGATGAATACGACACTTTGATTTAACGAAATTAATATTCATTATCAGCAAAAATAAAAATAAAAATAAAAATAAATCAAACACTTTGAAATGAAAATCGCATTTCTTTGGAAGTTTCACTCACATTCTACAGCTTTCTAAGTCATATTTGCACTTGCAAAACGGAGGAGTGCGGAGAGGGGGGATATTATTCAACAAATTTCAAACAAAATTTAAAACAAATTTCAAGTTTTTCTCATCAGATGATTAGAGACGTTTGTTCTATGTTTTAAACGAGGAAGAAATAATCAATTACTGCAATATGAAGTTTAGTCCTATGTCAATAAAGCTAGTGAAATTACTTTTTTTTTGAAATATAACTCACTATTACAGAAGCTACAACCAAATTGAAATACAAATCTGAGAAGCGATACATACAATCATTTTGAATTATTTTCTATATCACGGGACGCAGGAGCGTCCCGGCCGCCAAGGAAACCAAACGTCAGCAGCCAGCAAAAGCAAATCCGCCGCCAAGAAAGACGAAAGAAAATAAACGCAACTAAGTACAGTTTACACGACAGAACAAGTTGGTGTTTTCTGGGTTTTTCACCCCTCTGTATCTCAACCCCATGAATATCCCCGAAGTTGGTTTTTGGTATACTCAATCTCTAGTGGCTCCTGACGACGTAAATCAAAATACGATCCCTTGGACCATCAGGGGGAGGAGGAATTTAAGTTAGAAAAACGCTGTTCAAAAAAGTTTTCGCTTTCTTTGACAGGGCTACAGCCTAGACGAAAAAAGGAATCAAGCTGAAATTTCGCACACACATTCCTTGTGCCCTACTGATGTGCTTTTTGTGGCATTTGACCCCCTTCCCCTCGTCCCCCCCCATATTGTACCTTCCCGGAGTTCTGTCACAGCTCCCCGGGGTGCTATGGTAATGATTTTTGGTGTCCATATTCTTGGGGAGCCATTGAGTACATATACGAAAATTCAACCCCCAGGAACATAATGGGCCAGAGTAATAAAAGTTTGAAAATCACTAATTTCCCCTAAATTTTTATGTACTTACTCTCAGCTCATAGGGTACTGTAATTGCAAGGGTAGAACAGATCTAACAGTTATTCAAAAGTTGTCTTAGGAAATGAAATTCAATCAAGACTAAAACAGATCCAACAGTTGCAACTAGACGTTAAATCGCGGATATCACAAATTTGCCACAGCGACTGCGCATGCGCGCGGACTTCGCTCATTGGGCTTTCTGTTTTAAGATTCCATGTTGTTTGTTTATATTTAAGCAGAGAAACAAATTAATGAATGAGATTAGAATGCTGCCCCCCCCCCCCAAGTTTTGCCGATACGGAATTTCCTTCCCCCTGTTTTTCAGTTTTTATATATTTAAGGGGGGGGGGATTTAAAATGTCGGCGCGAAACTGGGGTTAAACCATTAGAATATTTTGCGTGACATACTATATGAAACTATACGCATATGAATATGATACACCTAACTTTATAATTGAGAGCGAAAAATAGCCCTTTTTTTTATTGGGTTGCTAATTTTTCTAAATTAATGCATTTTTCACAAACATACCACATTATGAATTGAAAATATATGAAATACGTGTGTGGATATCCGTGTTTTGCAGTAATTTGTTAACAGACAAAATTTTTGCAATTAATTTAATCAAGACTTTTAATGAGCTAAGTCCGCGTGCATCATGCGCAGTCGCTGTGGCAAATTCGGGATATCCGCCATTTGACGTCGAGTACAGTTGTATAGATCTTCTGACACATTCAATTTTACTTGGTAATAACATGCGTTATTTCGTTTTTTAAATCAACTTTTAAACAAAACTAGGCATTAAACAAGACAAAGACCTCCAGCAAAAGAAAGATAAATCTCCAAAAAAATTTAAATTATCCCATAAAACGTAAAGTAATCCACGATTTTAGAAAAGAAGTCATTAAATAAAAACTGAAAAGCTAGATTAATATAGCCCGCAAGTTGTAAAATATTTTTAAAAAAAACTTCATGAAAATGTTGAATAATCCGTCAAATAAAGAAACTAATAGAATTTATTGCGAAGTTGTAAAATACTCGAAAACAATATAAGTTAAAATATAGTATTTTATTATCCAAGAAGTTTTCTTTGCAATAGAATACAATGATTGCAATAAAATTTAAACGGCCCAATTCTCGCAAAACGAACATAGAATCTAAACGGTCGGAAAATAACTTGACGTAAAATTAGGCTTGCTAATATTGTTCCTTAAAAACACAAAACAGCGTTGTTTCAATTGAACATTTTCTGATTTGAAGTTCTCAATTCTAAAAATACAGACAGAGTAATAATACCAACGCAAAAAAAATGTGATATCTCATCAAAAACAACCCTGTTGTAAAAATTTCCCCGCCAAGAAAACCTTCAACTTTTCCGCTCAAAAAAGAAGGACTTCATCCTGAACCCCAAAATCGTCAGCCTTAAAAAATTACGATATCTCGTTTGCCCGCCAAGTATCTGCCAAACTATCATCCTCCTTCTTCTCCCCTTTCATCACACCTACTTCCATTAGAACCTCCTCCCACCTTCAGCTCCTTAGAAATATGGATAGATCCTTTAAATTGTTTATCTTGTTTGGCGGAAAGCGTTTTTCTCACAAAGCAACCACTTCACTTTGAAAAGCTTCCCGCCAAACAGGATAAACCATTTAAAGGATCTATCCATATTTCGGAGGAGTTGAAGATGGGAGAAGGTTCTAATGGAAGTAGGTGTGATGAAAGGGGAGAAGAGGGAGGATGATAGTTTGGCAGATACTTGGCGGGCAAACGAGGTGTCATAACTTTTTAAGGCTGACGATTTTGAAGTTTAGGACGAAGTCCTTCTTTTTTGTGCGGAAAAGTTAAAGGTTTTCTTGGCGGGGAAGTTTTTACAACAGGGTTGTTTTTGATGATAATCATTCTACGTAATCTCATAGAGAAGGTAATTCAAAACGTTCGAATTTATAAGTAATTTACACAGATACATAGCAATTTCCATTGCAGCATTTACACATCGGTGTATAGATAAATCCATTTTTGAAGCACACACAAATTTATTTAAGAGCAGGTTTTTTATACTTGCATGACGTAAATTCGCTTTAAGTACTTGAAACTTCGGGAAAACTCAAACAAATAAGAATGTGCTTCTCATCAATTACTGTAATACCCTAATCATGAATTGAAGTTAAGGCTAAATTTTTAGACATACTGCTCCACTAATGTCCACCTTAATAAGCACTAAATAAGTTGCCTAAGTACAGCTCATGGAAGTACGATATGCCTAAAATGACAGCGCCATTGTCAACAGCTCTTATGCATATGCTTCTGTGTTCTCTTTCTGCAGCCTCTAAAACATGCACGAAGATCCTGCAATCAGCTTCTCCGTGATTTGATGGCGCTAGAGATGTCTTATTCAATGAAAATCGCCATCATATCATTAAAAACAAAACAAGATGATATAGTAGTGCAATCATGGAAAACAATTCTGTCTTCTTATTTGCATTCCGGAAGAAACAGAACCAGTTCTTAGGAAACAAACCATTTTCTCTAAAATGATATATTTCTCCTATTCCTCTTATATGTCTTGCATCCGTATCCTTAAAAGAATTCAGATACTCCACCAAAAATTTTCGGCCCTTGGTCGTTTTATGTGAACTATGAAAGAACCATCATACACAATGGCGTCACACTGTATCTCCATTGCACTTACTTTAAAATTAGCCTTCATAATTTTCATCTTCATCATCCCATCTCAACTCGTTTTCATCTACTCTCGAGTAGTCTTCATCAGTAGGATTACTTAATTCATTGAGCAGGATTGTTAATGACTAGACTTGTTTTCCGTTCAAAGAGCTCCATTTATTGAAATCGATGGAGAGTGAGATTGATTTAATAGAGGAGAAATTCATCTAGGTTTAAATTTATGGTATTGCAAATAAGGAAAAGCTTTGAAAACGAATCTGCTTTGGATTTTAATCTTTTACGTAAAAGAGCAGACTTACTCAGGGGCGGCATTTCAGCATTTCGTTAGGGGGGGGGGGGGGTCGAGTTTCTTAAATATGTATAATCCCAAAGCGAAACCAAACACAGATTAGCTAACAAGAAGTTGTCATAAAATCGGTTTAGTATGAATAAAATTAGTGTTTAGAAAAAATTAAAATTTTGATTCATTGACTAAAAAGTTATCGTACAAAACATGTCGCTACTAAAGTTTTTATACCTTTTGGAAAAGTTATAATGCATGATTTTTGGAATTCGGAAGAGCAGGGAATCGTGTTACTAATCTATCAGTGCCCAATGTCGTGCTGTTTTCCCAGTTCAGCTAAATAGAAAAGGTCCCCCCCCCCCCCCCCCTTGTGCTTCGAAAATATTTCTCTAACCTCCTGAGACATAAAAAAAATCTTTCTCTACTAGCTGAGCTGATTGTAATAGTTAAAAAAAAATTGAAGTAACACAAAGTTATGTATGAAAACACTTTTTATGTCTCTCTTTTCAAAATCACCAGGCTACTTCAAAAACTGTGAGGGGCTTAAAATTTTCATCATTGAATAATCTAGTCATGTCGGCGCTCTTAGCTTCAATGAGATATCATCTGCCTCCAGCTCTGTCATTCACTATTCCAGACTTATGAGTCCATAACAAGGACGAAACTGCAGTCTCTGGATGTGAAAACCATTCTGTCGGTATATTGCTTGTAATTTTTCTTGCCTCATGCTAAAAATTTTACTCACGGTTGAAACATTTTATTTTTCATTTTCAAAATCCAATCCAAATAACCATAATCCCAGCCAACCATACAGAAAATTAATTATCATCAAATCGTGTGTTAATTTCATTCGAAACTGAATCTATTACTTCATACAAAATATTCAAAAATCAATGTTTGACTTCACATCATCATGTGGAATTTTGTCACCCCCCCCCCCTCTTTTTTTGCGCCTTTTTAAAATTGGCTCGGAGGAAGAATTTTTTTGAAAAATTTCACGATTGATTGAAATATACATCTATACAAATTCTATTTTCAGTTTCAATTGTAGATTGAACTGTGGTAGTATGGTGCACAGATCAAATGTAGATTGAACTGTGGTTTGAACAGTCGAGTAGCGGATTGAAGATATAGATTTTGATAGAGCAAAGCATTTTTCAAAAACCTTTTCCCGATACAAACAAATTGGATAAAAATTCAAACTAAGTCATACTTGCTAAAGGGCTTGAGCTTTTTCACCATTGAAATAATCGTTTTGCAATAATTTTCCAGTCATCAAATCACTGCTTTAAAGTTATAGAGAAATGTTTTTATCGTTTTAACTCTTGAAGATTATCTTGCGTCACTCTGTGATTGCATAATTATAGAGCCCCATAAAAGGTATTTAGTTGATATGTCTTTTTTTATTCAATAATCACATGCATTTTTAAGAAGTTTCTATGAAAGCATTATAATGTATTGAGCAGCTGAAACGTGTTTCTAGCAGAAGAAAGCGATGAACACTCATTAAATAAATATACACTTAAAAAATGAGCGTAAAAGTGAATGTAAAATATCAAGGAATTTTCTTGGGAAAACCATGCTGCCACACCACTTTTCACGAGCCTCTCATATTGGACATACCATCGTTACACTGGGCACACAAGTGTGAAATATTTAGCCTATATGAGGCAATGTCTTCTTTAGTTAAAATTAATCATGGTTCTCTATCCGTTTTCTATGTTCTGAAAAATCCGAAAATACTTCATGAATTTCTAAGTCAAAATGACGAAAAACACTTTTTTGTCGAGTTTCATCAAATAGTTTCTGAGAACCAGCGAGATTTCCTTTAATGAACATTGATTTCCGACTTACATAAATTGAATTCACCCATTTTCCATTATTCTGCTCAAAACATTTGGGGGTGCGACCGCCCCCTCTTAACCCCCCTATTTGCCGCCCTTGGACTTACTGATTTTTATGGTAGATTGAAATACTAAAAAGATTTTTTTCTCTACCCGTGAATATAAAGTGACTTTTGGGTGACAATTCTTTTCTCTATAAATTTGTTGCAATGTTTTCTCCCCAACTTGAACAATCTTCATCTGTTGCTCCAAATATTCTTAATCTACTGTTACATTCGTCTCCAATGAGAACAATTCTTTCGATGTTTCTGAAAATTTATTTCCATGTTCAGCTATTTCTCTTCAAGGCCCGACTTCTCAAGATCCTTCTTGAAAACTTGCTTTGGAAACTTAACATTTCTTCATTGCGAATAAACAGCGTTTCTTTAAACTAGCTGAGGTAACTTTTTCAAATTGTGTAATTGAATTGGTAATTTCAAGACCAGTCAGTATCCATTTACTTAACGCAGTTGTATCTGTGATAGACGAATATCACTATCCTCTTCTTTCACCAAACCATAATTTTCTTGTTAGCATGGTCCAATCCAACTACAGAAAACACGTTCACTGTCTTTTTTGCAACAAGCATTCCTTCTTCGAAGACTTTGCGTGCGCCTAAAAAGTTAGTGGGTTAAAGAAGATCTTTTATAAAAACTGGTAACCATCGAGCATAGTTACTAAAGTTTATGTATATTGTTTTGTATAGCGATAAAATGGGGAAAAACACAGAATCAACTCCTTCAAAGTTTCAGTATAGATATTAAAGTTGGTTAAAAGCTGTGATCTATAAACATTAACATTAAAAGTCTCAGCTTTCATACGATGCTCCAATATTTGAATATTGGTAGGAGCTTTCTTTCTCGGAATTGTGCCCCGGTCTACCCTATAGTCAAAGCATTTGCAAAAGCTATGTAGTCTTCTGTTTAATTTATAAAAACCTTTTTTCGACTTTCTTCATTTAGGAATTGGGTTACATTCCTATGTGCCAATAGATTAGGTAAACTTAATAAAAACAACATATAAGTTCCAGTTAACAAGCAAATTCGACATTAAAACCTTAAATTCTTAACAAACACCTGGATAAATGTGCCGTCATATTTCTTCCTGCATTGTTGGCGCAATTTATCATTGAATACGCTGATTTTATACAAACTTAGAATTCATGCCATTAATGTGCATTATATTTTATGCTTAAATTACTCAGATTTGAAAGTTAGCCAGGTACGGCAAAACTAACCCAATTGGTATGTAAAGAACAATCTCATCTCCATGCATGAGTATGTCAGAAGCGCAGAATTACACAACCCTTCTCCCAAACTTCGTAACTCTACTATGTTTTAAAAACTAATAAATTCACTTCCGCAAGTGTTTCTCACCTTTCTTTACTTCAGAATAAGGCAGCTTGCACAAATAAATAAAATATTTGGAACACGTAGTATCTAAATGTGAATGACAATCCATTTATCCAGAAAGTTCCACCAGAGCTAACCGAGCCTAATTTCTCCTATACCAACAACGACTTTATAGCATCTAATAAATATTCTACAAAATAGATGAGACTGCAAATTATGTGAAATATGACTTTTAATATTTAAACTAGATTACTTGAAATGAAGTATGCCTCGTTCATCTAAAGAATTAGATGGGTATAAAAATGAATAAATATACTTGAAAAAAAAAAAAATGTAAACTTAAAGAAATAATTTTCATTATCAAAAAAAGGAGAAAAGTCGTCCGCGCAACTCTTTATGTTAAAACAGGAAGAACTTCGAATTTCGTTTCATTAGCAGCAGCCACAAACAGAGTATGTAAATTTAAATTACAGAGTAAAAATAGAAACTATAACAATGTCAACAATAATTATTTCACAGCATCTAAAACCAGACCTGCGGAGTGGGAGTCAATCTGATTTGGGGGCAAATGGGTCTGAATCGAAAGTTAAAAGTTTTAAATTCAAAGACTCGGAGTCAGATCCTGTCGTCTTCTTTCAAAGTCCGTAACTCTCCCAATGTTTTTGGAATCGGAGCCGGACTTATTTTGGGGTAAAGGAGCCGGAGTCAAAGACTTTGAAATTCCAAAAATCGGAGTCAGTCATTTTTCCTCCGTGTCTAAATTTTTTCCAAAGGTACGCAATCAAAGTAGGAGTCTGGGAGTCGGAGTCCGACTAACTTTTGGGTTACAGGAGTCGGAGTCGAGAATTTGCTCATTAACAGCCATTTCCAACATAGCTTGTTTAAAGCATATCCATTTGTAAGTTTGGAATCTATATTGGCTTTTCCTTTGCATAATATAATCCTTCAACTTCGCTGTCGTTTATTTGCACTGACTTTTACCTTATAGCAACTACTTTATTAAAAGGCTAGTACATTGAGTTAATTTTTAGCGTATTCACAAACAATTAGAACAAAAATAGATGTCTTTCATATAATCCAAAGAAAAAAGCTTTAATAAATTATTTTTACGCAGCCCGAGAATCAACAGTCACTTGTTCTTCAGTTAGATATTACTTATAGGCGTAAAAAAATCGCATGAGAAGTGTATCGATATCCAGTATTTTTCGTTATTTTTTAAAAATCAAATAATTAAAATATTCTTCTAAAATTTAAAAGGACAAAGGAATACACAAAAATGTGAAGACGAGAAAATTGTGATTCGTGAATATTTTGGGTTAATATAGTTTGACTGTGATAAATTGAGCTATAATCTTGACAGTGTTTACTTTTGTTGGGGTAATAGGGAAAGGTAACTGGTACTGAGTTGAGTTGCGTTACTTTTGTACCTTCAAAAGGATTCTAACCCAAATCCGTGATAAAAACAATATCTGTTTTGTCAGTGAACTCTCAAAAAAGAGGTTAACACTGTACAGTTCATAGCTCAACTGATCAGAGCCTGACTATAGCTGCATTTATCTGCATGCAAGTTTTAGAAAAGTACACTTAATAGAAAAATACCTGAGCAATCGGATACTTAAGGATATCCGCAACAAAAATTGAATGAGAAGAAATCAAGTAGATTCCTGCCCAGAATTGACCACAAAACGCAAACAGAAGAGCATAAGTTGGCACCGACGTGAAGATTTTTTTCCAAGGAACAGGTGGTCTCTATTAAAGAAACAGAGCTGTTTGTCACTATGTATTTTGTGGCTGTCGCGACTTAACTGAAATGAACATAAATTATAGTAGAGTGGGTACGGTGTGACACGAAAATTCAATCATATTTTTATTACTAAAAAACACAGAAATAATTATCTCTCAAATGCTACAATATTTGTCACTGTAATAGCAAAAACAAAAGTGGATCTAGAAAAAAACTAGAAATTTATGCAAACGAGAAAAAACAATGAAAACGAAATGCAATTTTGTCTCACTGTTCCTCAGTATGTGAGAACAGTAAAGCACATACTTTTTGAATCAGAAAACTTTGAAAGTTAAGAATCTTAATTAATCAGGAGAAATAAATGATTGTTGCCGTTTGATTTTGGTATAAGTTATTGCCTTTGGAAAAGTAAGTTTCATGTCGCCTTGACACACATCAGGCACGTAGCTAGAACTTTGTTCAGGGGGGGGTCCAAGGTTGCACGAACTTCAAAAGAGGAGGCATGCTAAAGCAGAATTAGTAGCTGACAGTTACACAAGATAAGATAAATCCAATTAAAACTGATTATTAAAATATGATAATTAACTAAAATTAATTAAATAATTGAAATTAATAGAGCCATTAGTTAAAATTAGTTAACAAAAATTTTATATTAAGTGGTAAATTCATTATTGAAAGTTTGTAAATTAACATTAAACTGAAAGTTATCACACACAAAGTTTCCAAACATGGGTGAACCTCTGTCCTCCTGAAAATGAGTGATATATTTTCTATTAATAAAAAGGGCACATTAAAAGAAAAACGGAAAGCTTTGTAATATATTTCAATAAAATATGTACATTTGTACTCATGCCATTTTATTTGAAAACTAGAAAGTAGCCCATCAAGGTATGACGGGTGAAAATTGCTTCAACTGTTCTACATTTGAACGAAGCAATTGCCTGTTTGGTAATATTTTGATAGTTGAAATTTTCACTCTAACACCAGTGGATTAACCCTAAACTCCGGTAGATAGTGTTCATTGTTTTCGTTTCTTCATTCCTCTGAGATGACACAGTCTTACCAGTAGAACTGTTAAGTTACCGGATCGAGTTCAGCCTTGTCACAATAAAGCCTTTCCCTGAATGCTAATCATTACCAAAACATATTATCAAATTACATATCATGCCGTGGCGCGAATTCACTGTTGAAACACGCGGGTTACTCGATCATCGGCATTATTTATATTCTTTTGATAATGCGAAATAGAATGATATTTCCAATCTTATCCGTTTCATAATTATCATTCCTTTTCATCAATTAAAAGCTTGAACAAACTATTAACTCTTTGAGAGACGGAGGCTTCCTTTGATGCAACCATTTTTTTATATATATAAATTTTTTTCTTCAGCCAACTGACACAATGATTCCAGTTTGCTGAAATAAAAAAAGAGAAGCAAGAAATAAATGGGGTTCTCAAGTGAAGTCATTATTCCTCAAAGGGTAAAAGCTGCTCGAAAAAAATTTTAATATTGGAAAAGGCGTATTGCCGTTCTTTATAAATTTTTTTTCCTAATGGGGCTGTGTTAGAGGCTTTAACCTTTTGCGGAACGAGTGAGAACCGACCATATGGCATCCAGTCATTCATATGCCACCATTAAGGCGTGGATGTGAATGTCAGAGAAAAATTTGATGCCCAGTTTCCACCAGATGGAGACACCTGAGCTCTTTTCGATGCGAAACTGCAAAAGGAATTTAATTTTGTCAAGAGCTCAAACGACCTAAGGTATCTTTTACATGCCAATTAATGGAATGTATACCTAATGAATTAAATTAAACATCTGTGTGATTTTATTTTAACAACGTGTTGTTAATTTTAACAACAATACATATCATATTTTACAACGCAGGCAATGATTTTTTTTCTTTAATACGATGTTAGCAAAACACTTTATTGCAAGAAATAGCAAATATCTTTAACTTGAAAAAAATAAGAGTCGAAAAAATTTAAAAAAAAAAAAGCGATATAGAAACGAAAAACTCAAAAAAATTTATCTCGTATTCACCTTTTTTGTTTCTTTGCTTGTAACGCAGTAAATAGCGGTAATTTTCACCCAGTAATTTATAGTTAAATGCATATGCCTGTTTTTTGTTACGTTTAATGCTACCTTCACAATTTACTAAAGATGGATGCATAGATGCTAATTAAATAACTTCTCAGTACAATTGGAATACAAATATGCTTTATGGGACAATATCGAATATAAGAGATGAGAGAGAGAGATAATTTTTCTTCAATTAAAAAACTAACTGTTTTTCTTTTGGGATCATAGAATCACAATTCGGTAAGATTTAAAAGTATTAATTCGTAATAAATTACTTATTACATGCTTCAATATGGCCGAACTTGTAATTTCATAAACTGATCACAGAAAAATATTCAAGTAATTTTCAATTATTTTTCTGTAAAATTTTGATTCCGCAAAAAATTCGTTACATCAACTTCAAGTTTTATTTATTCATTTATTTTATTTATTTTACCTTCAAACACGAATTCTTTTTGGGCATTTAATATGTTCAATGATCATGCTTAAATATTGGGGGGAAAACATCAGAAAAAAAAAATCTATGTAATTTGTTACTCAGAAAGGAGAGAAATGTTAAAAATAATCTAAAAGTTCAAATAAAATTGTTATCAAAATATAAAATGAATCTGAAATGAACCATGTCAAAAATATAAAGAGTTAAAATGAAAAAAAAAAAAAAAATCAATAATTTTTTCTCATCCTCAAGCACATGAAATGTGTAGAATTTCTTTTTTCGCTGCTGGCTTAGAATCTAAAATTAGTTTTTAATGCTTGTATTTTTAAGAAAACTTTAAAAGGGAGCACTGGCTCTTACCTAGTTTGGGTAAACTTAATTTTCTTTTGCATATATTTTTCTTCAAGATATGTTTCCTATAAGTATGATATAGATAAAAACTGCGTGTTAAAACAGAAAAGAATCGGAATTCAATTACTGATTCACCAGGAACGCACCTCACTCTGGCTGTCTTTCGTGCAACATGCGTCTATGTAATCCGCGAAAATCCAAAAAGAAAGGAGACAGAAATAAAGAAAACCACGCCAATGAGACTGAGATACAATGAGACTGGGGGGCAATAAATGCTTGTTTTTACTTTGCCGATGGCAATCTGATGGACCAGAGGAGAGGGGGCTGAATTTCAAGGTCACACGACCCAGCTGGTTTGAAAGACGATACGGACATTTCCCGGTTTCCGACGTAGTGCGCGACAGTAAAAGGCAGACGAAAGTTGGGAACCTGCAGTTGTTGCACGAGGTTCTCGTGTTCTGAATTGACTCAAGGACTGAGGAATTTTCCGATTAATGGGAATATTTAAGGGGAAAATGCAGGGTTTTAACAAAACATTCTCTTTCGGAAAAATTTTGTTGATGCGAGATGCAACAACTGAGAAAAAAGGACAGGGGTCTTTCAGGAAGGGGGGGGGGGTCCGGACCCCATGGACCCACCCCTTGGCTACGTCCTTGCCCACATTATCAACTTTCACTGCGTGTTTTTTTGTGATTGAGAAAGAATGATGTATATGATTCTGGATTAGTAAATTGACTTAAAGTGTTATCTTGAGAGGTAGCATTGATAGGATCGAATGCTTTCACTGTAGTACTTGTCTACTCTAGTGCAACAGTTTTCTTCTTATCTATTTCGTAAAATCTCAAAAAAAAAAAAAAAGCTTTTCTGAAATCGTTTTTACTAAGCCTGAAAAAATTTTGATATGTGGATAAATGTAATAAAATTTATCTTATTGCAATGAGAAAATAAAATAATAAATTAAATAGAATAAGTACGAAATGGAAATATTTATAGCATATTTAAGTAGCTTTTATTGTTGGTACTGGGCTTTAGATCTTATTTTATTGTTGTTTGAATTAACAGAATAGTTTTACTAAAAAAGTACTTCATTGTAGGATTCCTAAACTTTAATATAAAAGTGCCGTGGGAGCAGTGAGTTCTGAACTGTTCTTTCATCGCAAAATATAAGCTCAATAGCTGCCATTCTCAGACAAAGAAAATTAACAACATCATTCTCCTGCCAAAATTAACATTAGTTAATAGGCTAAAGTAAGATTAATAGCACAAGTCTTTAATAGTTATCCATCAGTTTTGAAATCGAGCAACAAACATTGGAGATATTTTACTTCGATGGGTTCAAACTGTGATGACATAGTTAAATTTCTTACATGATACTTGGAATCAACCTTTTTCCTAAACTATTGCTCACAGTTCGTTGACTTGACTTTTCAAAAATTTTACCAGGCAAGAAATATTTAAGCAGAAAAAAAGAATGCTCTTGTCTCACGGTTCTTCTTGTCGCATTGTACCCACTTCTTCCGTACTGCTGAAGAAAAGACAAGGCATGCAAACATTTTAGATTCAATTCTGAAATATATTACCTTCCGGGTTAAAACATTTTCTTGGTTCGCCAAAATGTACTTTAACTCTGCTCTTGAAATTCTTGGATCATCCTTTGGCATACCGTGTACGATGAAGATTTCGATGAAAGAAACAATTATTCCAAATCCACCTTAAAAAAAAATGTTTTTTTTCTTTCTTTTTTTTATAACCTTTATTCAGAGACAGGTTAAAGGAATAAATATATTTTCTTCTACTCAGAATGGTGGTCACAGGTTTGGATATCAGAAGTTTACTATCATTGTAATGAGAATGGCACGACCTGATATTTTGTTGTATTATGAGGTAAGCGTTAGTCGCTAAGAGAAGTTATAGTTACCTAGCTTAGAGAAGGATATAACCCGTTTTATACGATTCAATAATATATGAAGTAAATAGTTATGCATATTATTTTATTACCATCTACTGTGATACGTGGTGAATTCCAGCTAAAAAGGCGACATGACACTTGAATTTTAAAACTTAATATTCTGTCACTTGCCATCTTCAGAAATAAATGAACTTCTTGAATCTTAACCTTTTTTTTCCAAACAGTTTGATGACTTCCAGAAAATCAAGGGAAAAATCAAGTTTTCATTTTGTATTTTTACAGAGCAAAAAATATCTTTTTTGTTGCATACTGTGATTTCAATAAACTTGTTATCAGCATATAATATTTAGGTTAACTTTTATCTCTTGAATGTCTAGTTAAATTTTTTGGTAAGTAATTTATTTTTTTTTCAACCATGAAATAAGTCCATTACTAATGTGACAATTTGATGTACCGTTACCAAATACTACATCTCATTTAGTTCACCAAGAATCTATTGGGTATAGAAACTAATATTTTTTATGAAAAACAGAATTATGCTCCTCGTCAAGGAGACACAGTTATAGTTTTAAATGGATATTTAATTTATATGGTTTTTAATGATAACCGAAGTACAAAAAAATACGGTAACGGAAGGACACTTAACTATAAGCTGATACAGGGTAAAATTTTAGAATGCTAGTATAAAACAAACTATTGTTTAAAGTTAGTAGTCACATTTAAAACATATATAATAAATATTTGTACAAAAGTTATGTGCGCTTTTATTTAAAAAATTAACTTTTTTTTTTTAAATAAATGTTTCGTGATTTTATTTCTTCTATTGATGTGATGAAAATCATGAAAACTACACTTAAAAACTCCTAAACATGTGAAAATCATCTTGGTATGACATGTTTATGATATGACAAGCCAATTCAAGCAGAAAAATTTGCTAAAAACTTGACATTTATATTAACAAATACAATATTGAAACTGCTTTCAGATTTGTTGCCACAAGTAACAGGAAAGGACTGTTGCGAGCATTGATTTAACCGTTAAGTGCACTTCGAAGATATGAGTAAATTTATAGATCAACTTTCAAAAACAGGGAGAAAAAAGGCGCCAAAAAGATCCATTTTCATCCTGACAAACAAATTATGCACTATTGAATCCTATCACAAATCATGTTATTGAATATAGTAAATACTTAAACAAATCGAACGAGATTTCACTTCAAAGTCAACAGACTCTCAGTTATAAATAATTTTAAAAATGAAGATACTGCTGATTAAAAAACACCAAATCATAAGAATATGCTTAAAGATTCATTAACGTTTGGACAAGTTTTGTCAGTTGGATGGAAGGGGAAGGAATTAACAAAGAGCAATGTTGGACATCTACTTCATACAGAAGATGAAGGAATAGAAATAACTTGTTTGAGAATACATAATTATGTGGTAATGATCTTCGTGTTTGCTGAGAAAGAAGATAAATGTTCTATGGATTATCATAAAATTATTGAGCATTTAAAAAGTTCAGAAATTACGAGAATAAATGTTTGTAAGTTGAAATTTTCCAAGTTTAATTTTTTTGGACTTCTTGTCCTCCCGTTACTGTCCTTCCGTTACCCTTAACAAATACATAATTTATATGCTTAAAATAACTATTTTTTTAAACTAGAGGTGGTATTGCAATGATTGAACACTCCGTATGTGCTCTAATTGTTATAGAATTTTCCCTTTTATAGTTTAGACGAACGTTTGTGGAGAACACGATAGCGTGAAAATCATATCGCAAAAATGTCCTTCCGTTACCGTTTTATAAATTTGGTTTTTAAAAAAGTTTCTAACAACAAACCCTCGGCTTTGGCTTTTTTTAGCAACTTACTATGATGTGTTTAAAGGTCTGAAAAAAAGAAGTCTGAAGGTTTGAAAAAAAATATGTATTTTGATATGCTCACAGACAGAGATGCATCGATTTTTTTTTTTTTTTTTTTTGTAAAACTGTCCTTCCGTTACCGCTGGAATTCACCAAGTATAAGATCGACTTTTCAAAAAGTAAATCCAAACGCAAATATTTTGTATAAAAGCGAACAAACGATTAGTTGTTAGAATAGAAGTTAAGAAAAATATGTATGAACGAGCAAAAAATAATTAATTAAAAATAAACAAGGAATCATGATTGAAAGAACAAAAATATGAACGAAATTAGTAGCGCAATTTACATTTAGTTTCAAACTTAAACTTTTAATAACCCGTTTAACAATACGCTAACAAAGTAGTAAATTAAGTTTTGTTGGCAGATAAAGCAAAAAACAAAATTAAATAAATAACATGTCAACACAATTAATTCATTTTATTTATTTATTTATTTTGCTTATTATTTGTAGATTTGTTTTGCGCAAGAGAAGAAGGGACAAAGTGGGAGGTACAGTGAAGCAAATTGAATGTACCCTATTATGCAAACAATAACTGTAATGATGTGTCTATCACATAATCTTGAATGAAACTTATGACCGCTCGCGTAATCGCTACTACAAAATTCTGCTATTCACAAAAGCGGGAAGATTTATATAATTACATAATTGGGAAATTAGATATCTTAATTAAACAGTATTTAGTTTTTTGGCCCCAAAATCTGTGCGATGAATGACTTTCCTTTGCATGCGTAAACAAAGAGTAGGGAAATATCAATTTGTATAGGGTTACTATAAAGCAACAGGGTTGCCATATAAAAATAACGCACCAGAAATTTGGCGTTCGCACCATTTTCAATCATTGAAATTCCCTACATTCAGAATGGAATAGTGAAAATTGAAAATCATTTCTAAAGCCGTGCCCTAATTAATCACAAACTTTTTATTTGTTAGCAAATAGAAGATGGGAAAAGATAAAAATTGGTAAAAATAAATTCCATTCATCTTTGGTATTTGATTATATTCTCGAGCAAAATTATTTAGAATTGTTTCATTTGCTTAAGATGAGTCTTGGAATTCGATATCCTAAAAGCAATTCTCAGAACTGTCTTAATTCTCGTAGAACCTTGAACAAACTTCAAATTAAGCATAAAGTTCTAAACTTTCAAATAATCGAAAATTTAACGATGTGCATGAAATATTTCTCCTCAAAATTGTCAAACTTTTGTGAAAAATGAACTTCAAATTAGAATAAAATAAGGACAAAATTGAATTTCGAAAAAAAAGGAAAATAAATAAAGTTCGAAGTGCACATCCTCATGCTACAAACTAATTTTGTGCAAAATTTCATAAAAATCAACCCAACGACCTTGGCTCTACTTATGTAACAGACAGAAAGACAGAGAGACAAACGTTCAGAGATTTAGCATTACTACTAACAAAAGCTTTGCCTCTTAAAAACTGCTTTCATATTTTTAGTGAACCCTGTATACCAAACAACCTATATCACAGCTATAATATGTTCACAGGATAAAGACGATTATTATGAGCCTTTCTCTACGTCCAACTAATGCCTAGTCAAACTGAACCCCTAAATGAGGAGCGTAAGACAACTTAAGAACCTTTCAAACTAAATTTTCGTAAACGAATATGGTGAGGCAAAAATTATGAAACAAATTACTACGATAGCTAAAGAATTCTATAATGTGTGTTCCCCCCTGTGTAATCAAATAATCAACAACATAGTGGCACAGAATGAAAGAATTAAAAATTAAATTATAAGCAAATAAAATGTGCTTCATTAAAAAAATGAAACTAGGAAACTAGATTTCTAAAAGGCTGTTTTTCGTGGAAAAACTTAACGTATAAATTTTTATCAAATTTGCTTTCAGATACATCAGAATGAAAAAAATGTGCCATTAGTTTAAGTTTACTGCAATACTTAAATATGCTTATAACAGCAATAAAAGAAATGTTTAGTAAAGCATACATTTCACTATCATAACCTAGTTTTTTGTCTTTCTCTTTTGCAAACATTAAACACATTTTTTTAGCAATTTGATTAGAGCACAGCAAGTTGGATTGCAATTTGACTAAAGCTAATCGATTAAAATTATTGAGAAGAGATGAAATGGAGGGAGTGAAGACTTTCATTCATGAAACCAAGACACCAAGTCACGCGATAGATTTTAAAGCAAAGCTTTAGAAGAAATCAGGTTTCTTTCACTTGTTTTACGCAAAACGTGCCAAACATGCGTCGTTGTTGAGTCACGTGACTTGGGGTCTTTGGGTCAGCTTTTGCTAAGCAAATGATTAGACACTTGCTCTCTCCATTTTAATTCCTGCTCTAAGATCAAAACATGAAACTTAAACGGGCGATGAAGGTTGTCAGTGTTTTATATGCTCGTCAGTTTCCTGATATTGAAATGCTACAAACTATGTCTCTTACCAAAAATGTAAAACACTGAAGGCCACCCTCCTATAGAAATACTGTCACAAATTAAGCCCGAAAGACTTCCGGCTATCGAACGTCCTAAATGAACACCTGTATATCCAATTCCTCCTAAAAAACCTCTTTCGGCTTTGGGATACCAGTTTGCTGATAAGACAGTTATAGACGGCGTCATAAAACCCTGAAAAAAAAAAAAAAATAAAGATTATTTTGCATATCAGTCGGCTGAAAGGAAGGAACTATGGAAATTCATATACATTTCTATAAAAGTTACAACGGGTTTCTGAAAAAAAAATAATAATAACAATAAGTGAAATAAAATCATTATTAACACATACTACAACTAGATGGTCTTATGCCAAAGTAAACTATGATTTTTTTTTTCAATTTCTATTGTAGTATGTCAATATGTTGCAAATGTTGCTTTCTGTCTTGAACTAATTAAATATAAATATGTCCAGCCTTATATGGTTGTTCTCTCATAGTTTATAAAATACAGTAGAACCTCTCAATAAGGGACACTAATGGGACCGACATTATGTCCCTTAAATAGAGGTGTCCCTTATTTGGAGGTATTTTCGTTTATACATGCAGTGTGTTTACTCGGTATACTTTTGTTATGAACTTACAAACACTATTAACACTTAAAATTCAAGGTTTTTCATTTTTCATACACAACTAAATCAAATTCACAATTAATGATCTTTTTTAAATTATTTTATTAATTATAATTAAGCTAAAAATATGGTAAGTCCAAAGTTTTCCCCCATAAAGCAATTATTTTGGACTAATTCATTGCATGAATTTGCTTCATGTCATGTAATTTACAATGCAAGATATTGTGAATTGAAATTAGTATTCACATTTCAATTTTTATATAAAAACCAGTCAGTTTATGTGCCCTCTCCTTTGGCCCTGAGCCTACTTGAATAAATATCTGGGTGGGCAAATCATGCATGTAACTTTCAGCAAGATTTTTACAATGTACAATACTTGTTTCTTCAACATAAGTTAATGTTCAACTCTCCTAAATTTTTAAAGGAAAAATGAAACTTGAATTCCAGTAAATTCACTCTTTATTAGGCACTTGTACATAATTTTTTGTAATTTTGTTTCCGCTATGACTGTCCCTTAAATAGTGACCCTTATTTAGAGGCAAATACATGGAAGTCCCTATTCAAAGGGACTGGGACCAGAAAAAATCCCTTAAATAGAGGTGTCCCTTATTCGGAGGTGTCCCTTAAGGGAGGTTCTACTGTATAAATATGTTGTAAGTGTATTTTTCTATATTAATCAAACTTAAATCCTTCTCATTGAAAAATAAAGATTATGGATGGTGGTTCACTCTGTCATAGTGTAACTGACTGTAGTGAACTGTCACTTGCAAATAAAATGGTCGGGAAGACCTAGGATACTTGATTCCTCTGGAGACTTCTTCACCCGGTGCCCCTTTAGTTTCGCCGAAACGAATCCCCCCCCCCCCCCTGTTTTCTGGTTTCAATCTTACCTTTTGATATATGTAGAGAAGAAGGAAATTTTAAACGTCAGCGAGAAGCTGGGAGTAAACCGTTTTCCCTGTCAAATTTCGAAATTGTGACAATGCAAAGTTTTAATAATGATAACAATAACTAGCAGCCATGGTAGATTTACTTCCCCAAGTGTCAGATGATCTGTTTCGCACATTCGTTTGAGGTTATGTGTTAATGTCATATTTCAGTGTTGTGATTTTTTTTTAAATTTTTTTAATTGCATTGTGGATAAAGAAGTCGCTAGCGTTCTTAAATAAAGTGAGCAATACACACATTATTTTCATTGTGCGGTAGAAAAATTCAAACAATGTACAAGTATGAGAATTGAAAATTTTTGGCTTAAGTATATGCTATTTATTCTACATATTGTTTAACAGAAGTGCCTTGCCTTACAAAATATAGCCTGAGGCTAAAATAAATCCCATATTAATAGCGATGGAACAACTGTTGCCATAATATTTTTTTTTCAAAATGCCCACATCAACTGTTGAATCTCCTAGTAAGTTTATAAGATGCTTTAGTTTTAAAGTATTTTTTGAATTTCTAAAATTAATATATATATTTTTTCTAATAACCATGTCACAAAAATAAATAGTAACCGTATTGTATGAATAAATGTTTGACTTGTACTTGAAATACTTATGAGGACCTTTTCCCCCTAGGATCATGTCTCATGCAGAAAGAGATTAAGTCTTCTTGTACAAAAGGACTTGATCCTGTTGCCAACATTTGTTTTTTTAACACATAATTTATTTAAATATATATAGATTGAAAAAACGGCAGGCACGAATCACCGTAAGTTTCTAATCAAGCCACACTGGCGGAAAGTATTACATACTACCCGACACGACATTTTGGAAAAAAAAATTAACTGTGGACAAAGCATTGTCAGCAAAAAAGAATAATAAAATAAAAAAACACTTTATTTCAAACTGATTGCTGAACATTATGCTTAAAAATAATATCTAAATATAATTAAGTAATAACAGGGTCATTCCATACGAAATGAGCAAAATTCACAAAAAAGTGATGGCCGCATAGTAACAGATTTTTATGAAATTTGGTATACAGGTTCCTTTTATGGTTATATTAAAATATCTAAAATATTTTTGCTTAATATTTTTTTTTTGGATAGCTACATGCGATTGAAAATTGGTCAATTTGAACAGCTTTCTTAAAAATGTTGCATTTTTGAAGGCTTGTATCTTATTAACTATTTAATGAAAACATAAAAGTTATGTGGTGTTGCAATCTATGGAATAGGGTAATTAATCTGATATCAGTAAAATTTTCAATGTTATAAAAGTTATCTTTTAACTGAGTTTCAAAAACTGAAAATATTTCAGTTTTCTCATAATTAAGCATTTTATTTTTTGATCTCAATCCTTAAGGAATGCATTAGCTTTGCTGAAATTAATACCCAATAATGTGCTATGTATCATAAAAGAAATACCTTACTTTTGAAGTTATTTTAACTCCTTTGTCTTCAAAATCAGTTTTAAACTTAATGACATTTTGTAAAATGATGATTTTCCCCTTCACATAGACACGAAAATTCAAATGAGGTAAAATTCAGAGAACTTTTAAATTTTGCAAGAATATAGAGCTGTGTTTCAACTATTTGCTTGAGGAAACTCGACATTGATTATCCATTTCCAAACGTACAATAAAATTCAGAAAAATAGCATTTTCTTTGTGTTTCATGGGTCAATCCATACAGGTTCGACGGATGTGTGCGGTCGACCATTTTTAATTTTTTTTGAAATTCATATCCCTAAAAGCTGCATATCAAAGATGTTTAAAACCAATTTTATTTTCTCTCAACTGGACCTTTGATTTTTTTAGTGGTCATCAAAAGTGATTTCCGTAGTCAAAAATGGGACTTTTAGACCTTTGCATTTTGGCCAAAATCTATTTGAATTACATTTATGACAGTTAATTTAACGCTTTGATGTTAACGTGCATACGTTAATAGTCTTACATGCTGAGTTACATAGCTGTAAGTTAATAATTAAGATAATGGCAACAGGTTAAAGTTCAAGATCAAATATAAACATTTACTCATTTCAAAGGGGGATAACTCGCGTAGGGGACGGAAACACAAAATGAAATACGGCAAAAACTAATTACTAGAACCATGCTAAAAAAAATATGTAACTGTTGCTGTGTGTTTGTGTACCCTTTATAGATTATAACCCCTCAAAAATCGGAAAAATGACATTTTAAGACCCCCGTAAACCAAAAGGGGATGGAAATAAAAATAAAATTTCTTGGCCAATTGAGTATTCCATTCAAGTACTATACATGTTTACATTTTGTTTTTTTGTATTTGGTTTGTAAAAAAGATACAGGTCCTTGAAATTGAGCAATTTTGCTAGACAATTCACACACTAAAACAGAAATAAAAAGTGTGCAAACTTTGTTGCACCTTCTTTAAATTACGTATATTGTGCCCTATATAATACATTATACTGAAAAAACATATTGTAATTTTCAAATTAATTATTTTAATTTGGTAACTTAGAAATATTTGAACACGAATGAGTAGTTTATACTGTATGGAACCTGCATGGATTGACCGTTATGTGAAATTACGAGAATTCGAAGAACTAGATAAACGACTAAATGATGCAAAAGCAAGTATATCTAACATTTATTTCACTTTTTAAAAATGTACAGGCATAATGTGAATTTATTTAAAAAAATTGCGGATAAAAATTATATATCAAGTAATAATAATACATAATAATAACTTCAACAAATGCATCAAAAGAAATGTTTTTTTTTCTTTTTTTCTTTCTCTTTTTGCTCTCGACAAAAAATCTTTCAATCTGGCTAAAAATGTGTGACTCATTTTTTGTAGAAATATATTACTGAAGACATTGATAGTACTTTCATTAATATATTTCTAGTAGTTTCAGACAAATATAATCTTTAATCCGTCATGTGTACTACGGTGACGGTCCATGTGGATTTAGTAACTTAAGAAAATCACTTATCTGAAAAAATATCGATGCATAAAATCAATGAGTAGAAAAACATTACCTAGTCACAAATAGTTACTATACATATATCAAAAACACATGAAATTATTGATGTTGGATTTAGGCATAATCTCTAAATTCTTTTTCTTCAAACATATGCTCATTTCACTGATGACTGAAATAAATGTGAGACAAGGAGTTTAGGTGTTCAATCGTTGATTGAGATGAAATTACGATAATTTCATATCTCCAAGACAGCTATGGGTGCTTCAATAAATTGTTATTGAACCTTACTTTCAAGATAGATACGTTTTACTGATGAGACAAAAAAAAAAAAAAAAACTATTTGCGATAGTAGCAGGCAGAAGAAGAAAATATCTTGTAGTTATAAGTGGATTATTGTATGTCGTATGCATACTTGTTCTTATGGATAATAGTTTGATAGTTTATCAATGCCATAATAAGCACTTTTGCTATTGATAGTAGAAAGAAAAGTCAGCTGCTTTCCATTCAAAATTAGATTCATTGTGGCAAATGTTGTTTAACTAACAATTTTTATTCTGGAAGGAAAAGCTATAACTAAAATAGAGACGAGTTTCGCTATTGTGAATTAGACGAGATGGTCCTCTGCCCATATCTTTAAACTCAGTATGTTCTTTAACAGCTATTTTTTTCCCTATATCATGAATGGAGAGGAAAATTCAACAAAATAATTAAGGAAACATTTCAGCAAGTACTTCATAAACATGCTTTTGAGAAAATGAAACACGAAAGAAATGGTTAGTTTTGCTAAACTTACAATAAAAAGAAGTAACTAATGAAATTTTACCTTAGTTCAAGTTACTCTTAACAAAAATACGCTGATTCCAATGATTAAAATTTAGTAGCATCTAAAAGATACTTCAATATGTTACGTAAATAAAATTGAGTAAATTTAGAGCATTCCCTCATCTTCAAAAAAAAAAAAAAAAAAAAAAAACTGAAATAGAGGAAAAAATGAAATTTTGGGGAAATTTTTGATTTTTTAAAGTACGGTTTTGTCATCAAGAAATTTCTAAAAAATTACTAAAGTAGAGCAGATAGCTAGTTATAGAGAGTTTTTCAATCTGAATCATTTTTACTGTTAGTTTTTCATTAAAAGAGCTAGAAGAAGGATTTGAAATCTGAAGTAAATTGGCAAAATTTCATTCTTTGTTAATATATCAGATTCAAAAAAAGATCCGAATAAATTTTACTTTGTTCTTTCCCAATAGATATTTGTTTATAGAATGTGGAAATATTTATTTTTTGAGTGTACGTTTATAACTTACGGAGTTATTGAGTCACAAACTAGCTGCAATGAACTCTGAAAATTTAGGCTTAGCGTAAACATCAACTTCTAATTTCAATAACAAATCAACAAATAGTTTTTAAACTTCCATACTTTGCATTCCCTCATAGATATGCATGGTTTACCACAATAAAAATTTTCATTGAAATCTGTGACATGTCAGCCACAGCTGATGTGCACATTTCACATGCAATGGCCCAGCATTTCTAAGTAGTAAATTACTGCTCCTAAGGCTGAAGAAGAACTACATGCCATATACCGACAACTCGAGTATCATATCCAGAGACTGCAGTTTCGTCCTCGTTATAAAGTCGATTATAATAGCAGTATGTATTGTAACAGTGTCTCTTAATCTCCCCCAAAATTATCGATAGGTCTCTTGCTGCATAATTGAAGAAGGAACACTTCTGTAAGAAGCAAATGCTTTACGTATAACAGGACGCGAAGGGTGAGTTGCCCCTGCAAAAAGTCGTGACAGAAAAGCAGATGCTATTGGATGGAACCAAATTATATCTTTACAATTAGTTAAAAATTTTCAATGGTAATGTTTTCAAATGAATACGATACAACATCAAAGGTTTTATATGATAAATTATTGCTAAAAAATAAAAACATTATTCTACTAACCTGCGCAATTCCTCTAATGCACTGAATAATTATTAAAAAATAAACATGCACGGCAGGCGTTAAAGGTGTAATCAAAATGGTGAAAGATGAAAAAAATGTCCCACTGACAATCATAACCTTCGGTCCAAAAGTTTCTGCCAGTTTCCCACTGACAATCAATGATAAAACATAACCAAAGAATCCAGCACTCAAAATGTATCCTTGCATTTGTGGACTCCAGTCATATTTTACTTTGGACTAAAATGAAAAAAAAAAGTTAAATTTTAGCTTAGAGAATTCAACCTTGAAATTTACATGTTTTCACAATTCATATTATAAAACAGTTGCATAATATTTTGAAAAGAACTTAGTAAAATGTGAGTCGAAACTTTAATCATACCGATGCCTTTAAAGTAGTTTTTTTTTTTTTTTTCAAATCAAGTTATCAAATTAAGTCACAACAATGAACTTGGTAACCTTAGTTGTTATAGAAAAAGGTAATGAAGAATTGCAAAAATTGTTCAGAAAATAGCCGAAACTAGCAGGCATGCAAAAAAGGGAGCAATTGAGTTCAACAGAACTTTGATATATTGTTTGAAGACTCACTAACTAATGATTAATTTGATCCGTCTATTGTAAAAATTATTTCATTATATTTAACCGAATTTGATACCAATATTATTAATACAATTAACTTTTACTATTTTCTTGTAAAGGAAATTACTTTATTCCTAACAGAAAAAATAGCTTACGATACTGCCTTTAACTACAGTCCTTTGGAGCAACTTGGAAAAATGTTTGTTAACTTTACATCCCTTCATATCTCTTAGTGAAGAGGTTCTTAAACCTTTATGATACGCCACCAAATTAAATGACGTAATGAATATAAAATATACCAGGTGGCGGATGGCAACTCAAAATCAAAATACTTTTTAGGACACTTACTAAATATTTTTGAAAGAAAATATTTAGTAAGCTCTTTGCTCAAACTTTTTACAGAATTTTTGAGCATTTATGAGAGTGAGCAACCGTTATCTTTAATGACGTCATAGCTGGAAGATGAACCTGGTTACAAGCGTCCACCCAAGTCCAAAATACTTTCCAGGACATCAACTAAACATTTTTGAAAAAAAAAAAAATCTCCTTACTCAAAAACTCTTACAGAACTGCTGTCAAATCCACGAATAAAAACGATTCTCCCTGCTCTGGTTCATTTTATACTCGAATAGAACAACTAACCCCGGTCTCCCCTTACCAGTTCAAATCATAAGACGATATAAGGATTAATTTAAAAAATGATAAACAGAGCATTGACTCATTCAAGCTTAAAGCGTTATCACTGGAGATTTTGTTACCTGTGCTTCATTTTGTGAGTTATTATGATGCATTTGCTGCGTTGCATTCAAATCATGTGGAACAGAAAGATTTTCATGTTCTGGACTTTGCACCATTGCTACTATGGCAACACTCACATTTATTCGATGCACATTCATGAGAAAATATGTGAGGAATCCGACGAAGGAAATCAAATATCGGCGCTTGAAACAAGGTTCCTCATCTTCTGCAAGAGTAAAAAAGAATGGAATGGATGTCGTACTATAAAGAAACAAAGAATATGAGAAAAATTATTTTTGCCAAAAACTGCTGCTCAATTAGGAATGTACTTCGGGTCGAAAAAAGTTACTAACCAAGCCACAAACAGCTGCTGGTTCACAAGTCGCCTAAATTAAGATTACAAAAATATGTAGAGGACCATGGGGCAAAGTGAAATGGCGAAATATTTACTCTGCTTTTAGCTCCACCTATCTGGTATTATTTTATGTATATAGTACTATATGCAATCTATACCAGTCAGGAAAATATACAGCTGAAGATTAAAGCATGTGATAATACAGGCAACTTTCAAAAATTGATACTCATATTGTAACATTTTCTAGTAAGTCTAAAATTACTTTTGTTACTATAAACTGATAAAGTTCTAGTTATTAACATTTTAAATATTAGTAGAGGTCTCCTAATATTCAATGCAGTATTGATTTAGTTAATATAAAGCTTATTTGTATTTTAAATAAATTGTACAATTATTCAAACACATGCAGGGCAAAGTGGATGGTGTCAAAGTGAAGTAGTTTGTTTCATTTACTCACTCAATCATTGAATATAAATCACTTACATTTTCATTTAAAAATTAATTAATTTGCATTTCTTCATTTATTGATACACTTATTTATTCATTTATTCACTTATTTTCGTATTCATTCATTTTTTTTCTCGCTCATATATTAATTGATTTACTCATTTAATTATTCGTTTATTGTTTTATTATCATATCATTTATTCATTAACTTTTTTACTCATTATTTTGACCAAAAATATGTTTTATAGTACAATAGAAAACATTTCGTTACAAAAATATTTCATTTTTCCCTTTACCCCATAAAAAAATGAAAATGTTACATTTTTTTTTTTTGAAGACTCAAATTTATTGTCAAAAATAAACATATTGTTTCAACGCAAGTTTTATTGTAAAACATAACGTTCTTTCTTTATGTACTGTAATTTTCGAAACAAATTAACGATTTTTTGATTTTGAAAAACCTCAGACATATTAACCATTTTAATTTGCTCCACTTTCCCCTACCGCATAAATTACCTTAATATTACAAATTCAGTTTTCAAAGTTTAGTTTTTTTAATTTTTATTTATTTATTTTTTATTTATTTATTTTTTTATTGAATTATTTATTTATTTTTTATTTATTTATTTATTTATTTTAACTTTTTCATCAGTAACACGAATTAACGAATTAATCTTTGGAATATTTAGAAATGCATGTCCATCAACACGTTCTTAGGACTTTTCATTAAAAAAGAAGGATACCAGATGTCATTGAATCTGGGAGAATGGCAGAAAAGGTAAGAGTATGATTGATGTTTTGAAAACAAAAAAGCTGCTGTGCAACACTACGATCACTTAAGGGCAGTCCATAACCACTCTTTTTCATCATATTTGACTCCACTCCAAACTCCCCTCTGTCCCGATGAGCCCCACACTTCAGCTTGTAAACTTTTCCCTCTTCTTGCCATTTTGCGAGTAAATTGTGTCAGTAAAATTATATTTTTTAAATAAAATTTGCTAACTGTAAATGATAATTTCATTGTTGAAGTAAATTTCGAACATTCTGCAAAGCGAATCAAATAATAGTAGTATTTTAAAAGATCAATGATAAAAATTTGCTCCCCCCCCCAAAAAAAAAAAAATCTGGGTACAAACAACAGAACAATTACAAAATATCGAACAAGGTTCTTAGTTTTGGATAAACAAACTAACAACTTTACCAAAAAAATAGAAATGCAATGCATATTTGAACAACCTTATCGAAAGTAGGCAAAAAAAAAAGTATAATACAGGACAAATAACATACTTAAGTACTGTAAAATAAACGGAACTAAGGACTAACTAAGCATATTACGTTGTTTACATAACAATTCATCAATATCATTAATGAATTATTTTCTTATTCCCAATTTTTAAGTTTTTAATAAGCATTTTTCAATGGAATGACATTCATTTAAAATGTTTACAGACTTGTTGTGGTTTAATTTTTCTTACTATCTTCCTCCTTCATAATTTCTTTTAGAAAATAGGAAACTAAAAGTTAAATCATGTAAAAATAAACTCTAGTATCTTAAAATGTTATATACTTATACTATTCCAGTTTTGAGTGAGAGATTATTCCTTTTTGATCGTAAAAACGTTAAATGCAAACTAATTTGTGATTTATCTAACCTAGATCTGATCTCACTCTTGCTTAGTTCATCTCAACGATATTGAAAGTGTTTATTACCACTTGACAACGTTCTTTAAATTTGACGTTTCAGCAATTTAATAACAGTCTCATCTTATTCATTTGCTCAGGATTTTAAATAATTTTAAAAATAGTAGTTACTTGGTCTTGGTTTTTATAGACTTTTTTTCATTTTAATATATATATATATATATATATGTAAAACTATTAAAAAACTATTTGAAATGTTTTAAATCATCTGTAGAATTTATTCACTTCTCTTCTAAAAAACCAAAAAATTATCAAAAATATTAACGCAATTTAAGGTAAATAGAACATTGTACTTATTATCTTTAAGTATTTTGATTGCGAATACTTAGTTTAAATTGCTCTTTGGGTATGAAATAAACAAGTCTTATTTATTTATTTATTTATTTATTTATTTATTTATTATTGTTATTAATTGTTTTTTAACTCTCATTGGACTCTTGATTTCAGTGCCTGCAGACAATATTTTTAGTTGAATAACTTAAAGTACTTTTTTCCGTAAAAATGGTTTTATAATGAAAACTATTCAGGATTGTTACGTGTGTGACATCTTTCATAAAGCCTCGTTAAAAATTTTCTGCCGAATGTTTGAAGATGAAAGTACGGTTACAGGTATTATATATCAAGTTAATTTATGATAGGAGATATTTTTCTTCTAGTCCCCCAATTTGACCTTGGGGGAAAACTTTTCTTCCTTTTGCGTTACGTGTGTGACCAATAAAAAGTGACCTGCATATTTTCGGGGGTTAAAAACTTATCAAAAGTCTTTATTAAAAAAATGAGGCATAATTATAGTAAAACATCTGTGTTCATGATATTTGATAGTTTTTCCAAAAAAAAAAAAAAAAATGAATGATTAACAGTATGAAATTGGCTGTTATATTTATTTCACAAACAATGCGGTTTTTTTTACTTCGTATAAATGTTATCAAATAAGGCAAAAATCTGATATAAAAATGTTTTAAACTCAAATTGATGCTAAAATTGAAAAGTATAGATATTTTTTTGTAAAAAAAATAAGGTTTGTTTCTATATTTTGTGAAAAAAAATTTTGGTGAACCAGGACCATTTTTTGTGGAATTGTATCTGTAAGTTTTTAACCAGATATGACACTTTTACCAGAATTCTAATTTTTAATACAGTGAACGCCGGTTAATTGAATCAACCGATTTAATCATGAACTAAATCGTCAAAAACAGAATGGAATCCAGCTTTATTATACAGGTTGTTAACTTGCAAGACCTTTATTTTCGCAACCGTTAGTCCTAGATGTATACTTCCAGTTGCAAAAATGTTCAACATCATATACAGGGTTAAGATATTGAAGGTTTGAAGTAAAAATTAAAATAAGTCAAAAAATACAAAATTTAATTTTTTATACGGGCCCTAGGTCCCCTAACTTATATTTAGGGAAATAATTTCCATCAAAAAATAATTCCAACACAAAAAGTTTGAAATTAGTACAACCAATATTCACCGACTAGCGTTTGAGACTTACACCACTTTTCATTCGTTGTCAATAGCACCTTTTGGGGGGAAATATAGCGGTTAACAAGTGTTTAAAATTATATGTGTGTATGAATGTGGTTTTTAAAAGTGTTCGAGGTTTTGTATTGTGTTTTGCGTATCACGGCATAACATTTGAATTTGCTTTTGAAGAGCAATGAAAAATATAACTATCTAGTTTTTCTTACTTTGACGACCTGTCTTTCTTCTGAAAGGATGACAAGTTCCAATCTCGTCTTCTGTATGGTCCCTTAAAACTTTGAAATGGAATATCTTCTTGAGATTTAATCGCACAAATGTCAAAGTTTTTCTGTCAGTAATAGTTTTTAATGGAGATTATTTCTCAAAATATTAGTTTGGGTACCTAAACCCCGTATAAAAAGTTAAATTTTGTATTTTTTGACTTATTTTTATTTTCGCTTCAAACTTTCAATATCTTAACTCTGCATCTGATTTTGAACATTTTTGCAATTGGAAGTATACATCTAGGAGTAACGTTTGCGAAAATAAAGGTTTTGCAGGTTAAAACGGAACACCCTGTATAAGCCACTTTATTGAATCAGCCGCTTTATAAAATAAAAAATCTATTTAGAACAAACGTTATTTATTTAAGTGGTGGTCACTGTATTCGCTTTTTTTTTCATAATCACGTTAGTTGTAGGTGGCAAAAAAAAAAGAGGGTACTCCATATTTGGTGATTTCATCCTGTTGGAATATTACAGAGGGGAAAAAACAAATACTGTTCAATACTGGACAAGTAATTTTCTTAAGGATTTTATTGTGAACGAAAATGAGTGGGTGTCAGCTGGTGTATAATTTTATCTCAGCAAAAACAACCCTGTTGTAAAAATTTCCCCGTCAAGAAAACCTTTAACTCTTCCCCAAAAAAAAGAAAGCCTTCATCCTAAACCAAAAAACCCTCAGCCTTAAAAAGTCATGATATCGAGTTTGCCCGCCAAATATCTGCCAAACTATCATCCTCCCTGTTCTCCTCTTTTATCACACCTACTTCCGTTAGAACCTCCTCCCACCTTCAACTCCTCAGAAATATGAATAGATATGAAGAGGAGAACAGGGAGGATGATAGTTTCGCAGATACTTGGCGGGCAAACTCGATATCATGACTTTTTAAGGCTGAGGTTTTTTTGGTTTAGGATGAAGGCTTTCTTTTTTGTAGGGAAGAGTTAAAGGTTTTCTTGGCGGGGAAATTTTTACAACAGGGTTGTTTTTGCTGAGATATCACATCTTTTTGCACTGAAATTATTACTTTGTCTGTATTTTCAAGTTCTAAATATTCAATTGAAACAACGTTGTTTTGTGTTTTTAAGGAACAATAATGGCAAGCTTAATTTTACGTCATGTTATTTTCTGACCAGTAAGATTCTATGTTCGTTTGGTGAGAATTGGGCAGTTTAAATTTTATTGCAATCCTTGTAACCTCTCTGTTGCAAAGAAAACTGCTTGGATAATAAAATACAATATTTTAAATCATATTGTTTTCAAGTATTTTACAACTTCGCTAGAAATTCTATTACAGCTTCTTTACTTGACGGATTATTCAACATTTTCATGAATTTATTTTTTTAATGTTTTACAACTTGAGGGCCATTCATTAATTACGTAAGGGTCCCGAGGGGGAGGGGGGGTTGGAAAAATCTCTACATACCCTTACTTTGGGGGGGGGGTCAACCCTATTCTTACGTAATATTTTCCAAGTCGATATTCTGCATTAGAAATCGTGCGGTCTAGTGGTTTCGCAGGGACCATATTTCATTTGCGTCTGAAAGGTAAAAAACGTATTAAGATGAGCTGATTTTCTTTGCTTTACAGATAATGATTAGTGTAAAATATAATAAAAGAATCGCGCTGGCATGTTTTATTCTTAATTAGTATCGAATCATAAACAAGAAATGTCGAAAAAACATTCAGTCTAGATTCCAACGTCTTAGTAAATATTTCATTACGCGAAAAGGTTTAGTTTAAAAATAGTGAATTTAATAACGATTCCAGTGATGTAAGATTCGTTATTTTATTATTTTGAAAAACGAAATGGAATCTTACGTAAGAAGGGGGGGGGGTGAAAAATCTTACGTACCCTTACATGAGGGGAAAGGGGTAAAAAATTGCCAAAATCATCCTTACGTAATTAATGAATGGCCCCTTGCGGGCTATATTAATCTAGCTTTTCAGTTTTTATTTAATGACTTCTTTTCTTAAATTGTGGATTATTTTACGTTTTATGGGATAATTTAAATTGTTGGGTGATTTACCCTTCTTTTGATAGAACTCTTTGTCTTGTTTAATCACGGGACGCGGGAGCGTTTCGCACCGCCAAGGAAACCAAACGTCAGCAGCCAACAGAAGCAAATCCACCGCCAAAGACGAAAGAAAATAAAAGCGACCAAGAACAAGATTACACGACAGAACAAGTTGGGTTTTTTTGGGTTTTTCACCCCTCTGTATCTCAGCCTCATGAAGACCCCCGGAGTTGATTTTTGGTACACTCAATCTCTAGTGGCCCCTGACGCCGTAAACCAAAATACAATGCCCCGTACCATCAGGGGAAGGAGGTATTAAAGTTATAAAATCGCTGTTCGAAAAAGTTTTCGCTTTCTTTGACAGGGCTACAGCCCAGACGAAAACCCTCAACCATAAAAAGTTATGATATCTAGTTTGCCCGCCAAGTATCTGCCAAACTATTATCTTCCCTCTTCTCCTTTTTCATCACAGCTACTTCCATTAGAACCTCCTCCCACCTTCAACTCCTCAGAAATAGTGATAGATCTTTTAAATTGTTTATCTTGTTTGGCGGGAAGCTTTTTGCTCACCAAGCAACCACTTCACTTTGAAAAGCTTCCCGCCAAACAAGATAAACAATTTAAAAGATCTATCCATATTTCTGAGGAGTTGAAGGTGGGAGGAGGTTCTAATGGAAGTAGCTGTGATGAAAAAGGAGAAGAGGGAGGATGATAGTTTGGCAGATACTTGGCGGGCAAACTAGATATCATAACTTTTTATGGCTGAGGGTTTTTGGGTTTAGGATGCAGGTTTTCTTTTTTGTGCGGAAAAGTTAAAGGTTTTCTTGGCGGGGAAATTTTTACAACAGGGTTGTTTTTGATGAGATACCTAGTTTTGTTTCAAAGTTCTCTAAAAAGACAAACTAACGTATGCTATGACCAAGCTAAAAAAAAAAAACCAAGTCTTTAAATATTTTTATTTTGAATGTGTCAGAAGATGTATGCAACTGTACTCTGCGTCAAATCGAGGATATTACAAATTTGCCACAGCAACTGCGTATGAGCGTGGACTTAGCTCATTTCAAAAGTCTTGCTTAAATTAATTGGAAAAATGTTGTCTGTTAACAAATTACTGCAAAACACGGATATCCACACACACATTTCATATATTTCAATTCATAATGTGTTATGTTTGAAAAATGCATTGATTTAGAAAATAAGCAAACCAATAAATAAGTGGTATTTTTCTCTTTCAATTATAATGTTAGATATATCATATTCAAATACGTACAGTTACATATAATATGTCACGCAAAATATTTTCATGGTTTAACCCCAGTTTCGCCGACACATTTAAAATTTCTTCCCCCTTAAATGTATCCAAACTGAAAAACAGGGGGAAAGAAAATTCGTATCGGTGAAACTGGGGGGAGGGGACTGACTATATTCTAACCTCATTCATTAATGTTTCTCTTCTTAAATATAAACAAACAACATAGAATCTTAAAACAGAAAGCCCGATGAAACTGGGGGGGGGGGACTGTATTTTAACCTCATTTATTAATGTTTCTCTACTTAAATATAAACAACAACATAGAATCTTAAAACAGAAATCCGCATGCGCAGTCGCTGTTCCAAATTTGTGATATCCGCGATAGTTGCAACTGTTGGATCTGTTTTATTAGTCTTGATTGAATTTCATTTCCAAAGACAACTTTTAAATAATTGTTAGAACTTAGATCTGCTCTAGCCTTGCAGTTGCAGTCAGAGATTAACAAACCCTATAAGCAGAGAGTAAGTACACATGAATTTAGGGGAAATTAGTGACTTTCAAACTTTAATTACTCCGGCCCATGATGTCCCTGGAGTTTGAATTTTTGTATATGTCCTCAATGGCCCCCCAAGAATATGTATACAAAAAATCATTACCATAGCCGCCCGGGGAGCTGCTGCAGAACCCCGGGAAGGTACGATTTGGGGGGTAAAAACAAGGGAAGAGGGGGTCAAATGGCACAAAAGGCACATCAGTAGGACACAAGGAATGCGTGCGCGAAATTTTAGCTTGATTCGTCTTTTGGTCTGGGCTGTAGCCCTGTCAAAGAAAGCGAAAACTTTTTTGAACAGCGATTTTATAACTTAAATTCGTCCTGCCCCTGACGGTCCAGGGTATTGTATTTTGGTTTACGTCGTCAGGGGCCACTAGAGATTGAGTATACCAAAAATGAACACCGGGGGTCTTCATGGGGCTTAGATACAGAGGGGTGAAAAACCGAGAAAACCCCCTACTTGTTCTGTCGTGTAAACTGTTCTTGGTCGCTTTTATTTTCTTTCGTCTTTCTTGGGGTGGATTTGCTTTTGTTGTCTGCTGACGTTTGGTTTTCTTTGCGGCGGGACGCTCCCGCGTCCCGTGATTAGTGTTCAGTTTTTTAAATAACAATTTCTTTATAGAAAATTAAACTGAAATGGGCACTGTAGGTATTGGTTGCGTCACTAAATTTTATTTTTATAGAAAAATATAATAATCGTTTTAAGTCTTGTTTTTTTTTTTTTTTTTTTTTTTAATTTTTTTTAAGTAAAAAAAATAAACATTTAGTGAAATACCTTTAAAATATTAACAAAAGTGCTAGAATTCAAAGTTACTTACCATGTTTTTTTATCATGATGCCTTCATAAAGCAAAAAATATTGTAAATGAAATTCAGCAAAAATACATCATTATTTTGTACAATAAAATCATAAATTCACCGCTTTAGAGTAGGAAAGGATTCAACTCTGATGATGTGCGTGAAAACATTTGCATTCATTGTAAATAATTTATCGAAGCTAAATCTACCCTTCCTACTGCCAGCTGACTTCGGTGTGTAATCGGAATTAGATAACTGCCTTGAAGCTTGATGATTGAAAAAGTTATCGCTTGATAACAATTTGTGTCGAAAAGTCTCTACGTTTTCATCTCTGAGAATACAGTTACTTTTTGCAAAATTTTAAGATATTCTAAATATAGTTGAGGCTGGGACTTCGTTGATACACTTTTATATGTTATTTTCACCCAGTTTTTTTGTTATAAATTTACTGCACGGAGTGAACATTTTTGATGATTGAAAGTGAATACATAAATTCACTTTTATAATTGTGGACGCATTTTAACCAGAGCCGAGGAGAGACCACATGAGCCTAGTTAGGAACTAGGGGCCCGGCACTTGGGAAGATCAAGCTCGGAATTGGAGTAGTACTAGCTTTCGAAGTTTTATGATATTTTTTTTTTCTTTTGACATGACCTAGACAAAAGTTCCACGAAGACCCAATACATGCAGGATCAATCACCGTGATGAAATATGACATAATTGGGGTAAAAGAGTATAGAAGTCATAGGCATATTACAGTTTTAGAAGAGTGACCCACCTACCCCAGAGGCCCACTTCCCCCAACCAAAACTATAAGCATTTTCAATCATAAGTAAGGGATTGCTTGTTAAAAGCAAATTAGAACTGAAAGTTTGCAATTAGGTTCCATAGTTGAAAGAACGTTTCAATGTTAAACTTTTAATCCCCATTCGGAAGTGTTGCCAATACCAAATGGAAAATTCTTACACTGGAAGTATTACGGGTAAGGTAGAGTCCACTAAAAACATGTTACGTAATTTAATCATTTAATTGAATTATTAGCTGCTGCTCCAAGTTCATGTCCGGTATACTGGAGACTAGGGTTATTGGATTACAGGAAAAAAAAACATTTAAAAACATTTTTCCAAAACTGCAGTCTTTGAGTGCAAAAACTTGACATTAAAGGGAAAAAGAACTTTTCTTTAAGCTGTATTTAACTGTGTTATGCAACTTTATTCGACGCATTTTTGCAATTATTCATAAACATTGCATAGATATTTCATTCTTTTATTAAGCTCATATTGAATCATTACCTCCCTCTATTAATATTTTGGGGAATTTCGAATTCGTACGATTTTTTTTTTAGTTCGGAATTAGGTTTTTTTTTTTGGTACTGCATTCTTATATCTCATTTTTCTTTTTGAGTATTATTCAGTTCAAGTTTGAACAGTGCAAAATAAATAAATAAAATAAAATAATAATATTAATAAAATAAAAAATATCGCCATGTAAAAAAAATTTAAGATTTTTTTTATCTGCATAAATATGGTACAGATAAAACTCAAACTTTTGAAAAAACTTTTAAACTTTGCGATTTTTTCTGAAGACTTAAATATATTTTCTTTAATTTGACATTTTTTTTTCGTCCTGTGTGGATTCCTAAAGGGGTCTCTTTTTATTAGCTTAAAACTTTGAATTTCCAAAAAACGTATTTTTTGATATACCCTGCATTCGACGAGTATATTTATCTCTTAATAAGTGCAAACATTTACGTAGTAAAATAATCATTTACTACGTTGTAAATGTTTATTTTTTAATTGTAAATGCATTACTTACCAAACGGGTCTTTCATGGACTTTTTGTTTTCATCTTCTTTTGTATCTTTTACGTCATAACTTCGTTTCCAACACCCGCAATTGAAATACATCATAATTTTCCTCAAGGGCAGCAGATTTTTAACTATTAAATTACAATGATTTTAGTAGCTTTTGTACATCTATTGATTAGGATGCTGAAACAGGAAAAAATCCCATATTTATGGATCATTTTAAAAATTTGACAGAAAATTACAAGGCTATAAATTAGCAGTAATAGGGGGTTAATGTAGACTTAAACTTATTATAAGAATTTAGACTGAATGTAATTTCGACTTATGCTCTGCACTGTGTGAGGTTAATCAGACTAATGAAACACACTCGAGCCTCATAGTTTCGGCTTCTATAATCTTTGCGGCATTTGTTTAACAAGAAAAAATATTTAAAGGGATATAAGAGGCAGATTGAAAATGAAAAGAGACTTACTGCTTCGGCACTAGTGTGTACATGGCATTTTATTTAACAAGAAAAACATAGTTATATTATTTATGGGTCATTCTCCAGAAAACGTAACTTTTGAACGCAAATATTTTTCAATTTCGAAACCTTTTGTTTTCTTATATATATATATATATATATATATATATATATATATATATATATATATATATATATATATATATATATTTTCATTCTTAAATGAAAGTGTTACCTACTAGACGTAAGCAAAAACAATGGTCCAGCTAAGTTCTAATTGTTTTACCCATAAATGAAAATAAATAAATAAATAAAAGCCTTGTTCACGGAAATAAAAAAAAAGAAAAACACTTTTAATATTTAAAAATCGAGACCAATTTAATATAAAAGTAGTAATTTTGTTAATTGTGCAAACAATCAGTTATTTTAATGATTAGTGGGAATATAATATTAAGCTCTCTTAAAGTACGGCTTAATTAGTAGTTTCAAATGTATGTTAAAATTAATATTTAGTAAATTTGAGAACATACTGGCAATTTATACTTCTAGTAGAATGTCTAAGATTGACGTATTTAACCTCCATCATTTACTTTCACCTCACAAATAATGACATTGATATGGTCTGTCATGGAGGTAAGATTCACGGAGGTGAGGAATTTTCCATTAATATAGGCCTAATGGATACATTTTTCAGGGAAATAGATTTTTTCTTCGTTGCTACAATATGAACGTATCAAGCATATGAAAACATGTTCACTTCTTTTTTTACATTAATTTACATCCCAGAAATTTGAGTTCACGGAAGTGAGAAGTCAGAATAACCACTCAAAGTTTTTACAGCAAAATCTATCTCCTTGTTTTCCGACAAAAATCTCACAACTTCAATTATGGCTAAAAATAAACAAGGGGACTCCCAATGAGGAATGGCATTTTGTGTTTAGGTAACGGAGGTGAGAATTTATTGTGTGACATGACTCCTTGTCCTACTAAAACGAACTAAAACACAATATTAAAAAAATTAAATATGCTTAAACAATTAGTACTTGAGACACTTGTGAAAGGAATAATAAATAAATAAGTATATACTTTTAATTAAACAAGTTATTAAGCAACATAAACAGTCACACCAGGTGTGTGACATACCACGGAAGTGAGAATTCCCATGTTGTGAACCAAAAATATACTTAAATAAAAATTATTATTAAAAAAAATGTTGTCAGTTTTAAATAGATATATTTTTGATGAAATTAAAAACCATTGTTGAAAGAATTGTTCCTTAAAAATTTTACTGTTTAAGGCGTGTGACAGAAAAGTTACATTTTTTGAAGAATGACCCTTATATATTACAGTTTTAATACAGCAGTGAATTGCAATTATTCTCACTTTAAAAAAGTAGCCATAGAAAGAAAAATTAAATTTCAGAATTTGTGTTAAAATAAGTTATTCATACAAAAAAAGTGTAAACACATTTTATAAAATCTATAAATGCAAGCTTTTTCCTTTCATATACTTATTAACTAAAAATAATATCAGTAGTAAACATATAACAAATCAATTTAAGATAAAACTATACGAGAAATTATTTTGAAAACGTACAAAAAAAAATAAACTTATTTACCAGGGTTTAGATTAGGTGTCATATAGCAAAAAATAAAGGGTGTTTAAAGAATCACTGAAACACAAATGCAAATTCGCTTTTCTTTTGACAATTTTTTTTTCTCAGTCGTTTACTACTTTCTTATGAAAGTATAAGAAAAAAACCAAAAGCTTTTTGTTGCGCGAAATTTTTGTACTTTTGATATCATTGTATTTTTTCTGTTAAAATAAGATTTTGAGGCGACAATGTGCTTTGCTTGTTTGCCTAACATTGACAGATGAAAAGGGGAATAGATGGATGACCAATTGTAGTAGTATTTGGGAAGATATTCCCAAGAAGAGGCCCTGAGAGGCCACCCACAGGATACTATTAGTACCCTGTGGTACTAATACCCTGTGGTACCAGGGTACTATTAGTACCCTGTGGTACCACAATCGAGACCTATCTTAAGTAGTTAAACTACTTAAGACAGGTCTCGATTTATGACTCTCCTTTGCAAACAGGTACGATCCAGGATCTGGGACGAGCACTGAATAGCTTAAAGTCGTTTTCTATGTTATTATTGAAGTATCTTATCTTTACATACAATAGTAAAAAGGACGGCTTAAATGTTTTCACTTTCAGAAAGTCAAGATTACACGATTACAAATCTAAATTACGATTTCTTTTACTTAGATTACAGTTACGATTAGGCAAGAAAATCCCGATTATTATTTCGATTACGATTACAGTAGTATCCCATTGACAGATTACGATTATAGTTATGATTACACAAAACATAATCGATTACTCAGATTACGATTACGTAATCGACGATTACTCCAAGCCTTATTGACACAATTACTGTACACTTTAAACTGATGCAGTATAGATTACAAAACATTCAATGTAATTAGTATATTCGTGTATGTTTCAAATTGAAGAGTTTTTCTTCAAAATATGACGCCTGTCCTGCATTGTTAAATTGTGCTCATATGTGCCCCAGGAAAGACTTCATTCGTGCCTCCCCTGAACTCATAGGGGCACATATGAACAATTGAAGACATTTTTTTTTCAAACCATATATAGTGGAGAAGTAATTTTTTAAAAAAATCTCAAAATATTCCATGACACAAAGAAAAAACAATTCAATCATAAGAGCATTTTTGCGCTGAGAAATTGATACTATTTTTTGAAATGTAAACAAATGAAATGAAAAGAAAAGAGGACCACTAAACGATTATTTTGTTACGAACAAATATTTTGTTAATTCTGTTTTTGCTTTTTAGTTACATTAAAAACTTTGCTAAAAATACGCGCATAAAAGTGAAAGTCTCGACTAAAACCAACAATTTCTGATACCTTCACTGAAAACATTTGTAATTGAATACTAGTAAATAGTACAGCAATTAAGTATATAAGGAATTGGTTTTTCAGGGTTCAAACCTCCTCCGAAATTTTCTAAAACTATTCCAAAAAATGCTTTTAATTACCTTTTTTTGCTAAAAAAAATGGTTATTACTGTTATATTTTTTCCATTTATTTATTTTCGCACTTCACTTGAAAAATAAAAGACATAATTGTTATTGAAAAATTGTAAAAACTCAGGACTTTATTTTCAGTATTTATTATTTATATTGTAATTATTGCGAACATCCTTTTTTACGAAACGATACAGCGAAGCAAATTTTCCTTCAAATTTTATAAATACCCGACTCACGCTATCAAAAATATTAAAATTCTTTAAATTTGAAAGTGCAACTCTAAATTTAGCTCACTTCGAATGCGAGTAAAAAAGTACGCGCATCTAATCTATTCTTTTGAGCTGTTGTAAAGACATTGAATACTTTATCAGAAAAGAAGAATAGTCGGATTTCTTTCCATCATTTAATATAGATACGTCATTTTTTACATTTGCATGTTAATGTCCTTAAAGCAGCATCATTCCTCTAAATAACCAATTGTAATAAAAATCAATAAATAAACAAATGAAATCAAACTTCATTGACCATATAAATTTCACGAGAAATCGGTTTGGTAACCCTCCCCCATACGCCTGGTTAAAGTCCTAAAGTACACTGGTGGACAAAATTAAGAGATGGAAGGCATTTTCACACATTTTTCGGAAAATATCACATAAAACCAGGACAGTTGGTTGCCATATAATGGCACTATGGTGCTGGTGTCGCTGAGATGAGTTAACGTAATCTTGTGGGCGTTACTAAAGCCAGAAAGAGATTTAAAGGTCTGCAGCCAGCTGCTTAGCTCATTCCACTCTGCAACACAGTAGCGATTTGTATTGTGTTTCTTTAATATTTTTTTTTATTTTTTTTATTTTTAGGTGAAATGAGTGAACATTACGTTTAGACGAATGTATGAGGTTGAGAATTGTATTTAGAATTGAAGCAGAACAGGGCCAAGCTCAGGTTGCTAGGGAATTCAGTGTAACTCCAAGCGTTGGTTAGAATTTGTGGAGTCAGTTTAAAAACAACGGGACTATGTCCAGAAGACACGGACAAGGTCGTCCAAGAGCAGCAACGTCCAATAAAGACCAGTATTTGTTACTTACAGACAAGCACCAGAGGACGTCTACAGCGACTCGACTGTCTAGAGACCTCGCTGCTGCTCGGAATTGGAGTAGTACTAGCTTTCGAAGTTTTATGATACATTTTTTTATTTTTTTTATTTTTAGGTGAAATGAGTGAACATTACGTTTAGACGAATGTATGAGGTTGAGAATTGTATTTAGAATTGAAGCAGAACAGGGCCAAACTCAGGTTGCTAGGGAATTCAGTGTAACTCCAAGCGTTGGTTAGAGTTTGTGGAGTCAGTTTAAAAACAACGGGACTATGTCCAGAAGACACGGACAAGATCGTCCGAGAGCAGCAACGTCCAATAAAGACCAGTATTTGTTACTTACAGACAAGCACCAGAGGACGTCTACAGCGACTCGACTGTCTAGGGACCTCGCTGCTGCTCGGAATTGGAGTAGTACTAGCTTTCGAAGTTTTATGATATTTTTTTTTTCTTTTGACATGACCTAGACATGACCTAGAGAATTGTATTTAGAATTGAAGCAGAACAGGGCCAAGCTCAGGTTGCTAGGGAATTCAGTGTAACTCCAAGCGTTGGTTAGAATTTGTGGAGTCAGTTTAAAAACAACGGGACTATGTCCAGAAGACACGGACAAGGTCGTCCGAGAGCAGCAACGTCCAATAAAGACCAGTATTTGTTACTTACAGACAAGCACCAGAGGACGTCTACAGCGACTCGACTAGTCTAGGGACCTCGCTGCTGCCAAAGGAACATTCGTTTCTAGGATTACAGTTGCCAGGAGGTTCGGTGAAAGAGGGTTGTATGCCAGGAAGTTCACCATTTGCATCCCACTTACTCCCTCCCACAAAAGAGAGCGTGTACAATGGTGCAGACAGCACTAACTCTGGACACAGCTCCAATGGGCTAATGTTCTTATCACAGATAAATCCAGATTCAGTCTACAACCTGATTCTCGGCGAATGTTCATATGGAGGCAACCTGGGACTCGATACCATCCCAGTAATATATGGAAAGGGGCCATTATGTTGGTGGAGGAGTGCAAGATACCCGCATACCACTCCATGTGTTTGACACTGGTTCCAGGAAATCCCAGAGGTACAGGCAAGAGATCCTACAACTCTATGTGCGTCTTTCCAGGAGTGCTGTTGGCCCTGAATTCATTTTTATGGACAACATTGCCCACATGGGGCTATCCTGGTTAAGGAGCATGTGGAAAGCAAAGATATTCGTCGAATGAATTGGTCACCCGAATATCCTGACCTTAACCCCTTCGAACACGCTTGCGATGCTCGTGGTAGAGATATTGCGATACGCCAACTCCCATCCAGAACCATTCCGAGATTAAAAACTGCTCTGGTGTGAGAGTGGGAGGGTCTTCCACAAGCACGCCTTAATTCTCTTATTAACAGAATAAATACTCGTTGTGCATGCTGTCTATCTGTCAAAGGTGACCATTCACCACACTAGAGGCGGCCACACACCATACAAACCTCACTTTCACTGCCATTTTCCATCATGAAATTCAGTCCACATAGGACTTTTGGCAACAACTCTTGCCAATGAACGGCACTTTAGCTTTTGCTTTGCACACATTATTGTCATACCATAAGTTATATCCATACCAAATTTCATTAATTTTTATCCGGTATTTCTCGAGATATTTGGGAAAAGGTCTTCCATCTCTTAATTTTGTCCACCAATGTATATATTAGAAGTACGTATCAAAATTTTGAAAAAATAACTTACAACTTTAACTATAAAATCTTTATTTTAGAACTTTCTCACTAAATTATTTTCTCAATGTCTTTTTAGGAATTTTTTTTTATCCCCCCTCCCCCTCCCCCATCGTCTGCCGTGTTTGACATCAAATATTTATCATCTTGTTATTGTCTGTAATGTTTATATTTCTTTGTGTTAATTTAACTATCGTCAGCGCTATCTACTGTTTTTTTTTTTTTTTTGATGGAATGTGAAAATGTGAACGATGTTTTTCTCGCCTTTTGTTGGCGGAAAATATAAATTTATATTTTTAAGTAAATAACTGTTCTTTCTTAAGTTATCTTTTATTTGTTCAAAACTTTTCTCGGAAAAAATATTTGCCAAACTGACCAATATTATTCGTTTATACTGGGGAAATAACTGTATTAAGTGGGGATCTTTAACATTGCGTCTATGGGGAAATATTTGATTCTGCAAAGCTTTATTCGTACAAGCGGTGAAAATTTAATAGTTTCTAAACGGAAAAATATACCGTAATTCACAAAAATAATGTCAACAAAAAAATTTATTACTACTATTATTATTAATACTTTTCAAAATTGGCTATATTTTCTGATCTCAAATAATTTATTTTGGAGAATGTTTAATAATCCCAAAACACCTTTTCTTCATTGCAATTAAATACATCTATAAATGAAATCTCCACAACTCCACGTGACTCTAATGACGCGTAAACGGAAAGGAATGTGGGTGGAACTGAAACTTCACTTGTCATGGTAAACAAGGGAATATCTCCTTTAGACTCAACCTTGTTTCGTCTTGTTTGGGGGAAGGGATTCCACAGGTGGAAATACGTGGCCATTTGAATAACATTGTAAACGGGAATGCCCTGGGCGTAAAAAAGCTTTTATTGGAATTTAACATTATCATGAGCGGGCTAGTGAGTATATGTTCTGTATATTCAAATATTGACCGGAGATAACTGTCTGGACAAAGCAAACTGAATATGATCTGTATTCTGGGACAGAATAATTAAAGTAACCATTCTGAGCAAAATGATTGGACATTTTCTTATTATTGAAATAAATATAAAAAAAAAAGATATTTTTGGGATTTTTTTGTGTTATAGAAATTTTGTTCTGTTGTTCGTTATTGTTTTTCTTTTGAATTTTCTGTTTCAGCAGAAGATGTTTGTTTCTGGGAATTAAGGGAAAAGGACTGTCGTCCTCTGGCGTCCCGTTGACTTTTTGTTTCATGGTTGCGGTGAGAAACACAGTATTTTTCTATTCCAAAAAGGGACTGTAGAGTCTACCGCAGTTTGTCGAACCATATGGGTTATTTTCTATGCTAAAACAAAAAAAAAAGCTGCAGCTTAAGTTCTCCCCCTAAATCTAAATTCAAAATCTTTGTTACACTCTTCATTTTCCTGACAGCAATTTTAAACCTTTGTTGGGATACTTGGAGTAAAATCTCCGTACTTGACATTCTTCTTACTCTACGCTTTTGAAATCACAAACTTATCTAAATGAAAAATGACTTCATATTCTATTAAATGTTCTTCATGACCTCTTTGACTCCATCCAACGCCGCATGCAATCTTTAATTAAGTCAAAAGGTGTTATTTATAAATTTTGTGTCATATTTCAATAAATTTGCATATTATTTTGTCACTCATCTACTTGCATCAGAAAAATCGATGTGAGCACAGCTGCTTTGCTAGCTGAAAGGACAGCAAAGTGGTGCTCCTGTTCTCGCTATGAATTAACTAACTCTTGGCTGTTTTTTACCTGATATTATTGCATGAATTGTTCTATTGAAGGTACATAAAGTGCAAAGTGTCTGCAATGTGATTTGAAGACGTTGAAATTTATAAAGGTCTATATAAAAGTTGCTGTGTCTTGTATAAAGCCCCAAATATTGAACAATATGTAACGAAAATTGAAACAGCATTGAGATTATTCATGTTCCCTAGGTCGCTCACATGACATTTAACTATCGTAAGTAATTTTACTAAGAAATTGTAAATGCTTTTATGGGACATTCAAACGTAAGGATGAGTTTGGCAATTTTCGACCTCTTTACCCACATGTAAGGGTATGTAAGATTTTACAATTCCATCCCTCCTACTCTTACGTAAGATTCCATTTCGTTATTTTTTTAAATCATTTTTGTGTGAAGAAGTATTTACTAAACATTTTGAAACTAGACTAAATGTTTTTTCGCTTTTTTTTTTTTGTATATGAATGCAATACTAATTAAAAATCAAACAGGCGATTGATAGTGCGATTCTGTTACTCTATTTTACACTATTCATTCCTTGCAAAACAAGTTAAAATAAAAGCTCATGCTAATACGTTTTTTACCTTCCGGACGCAAATGAAATAAGATCCCTGCTACTTGACTGCGTAATTCCTAATATTAAATATCGACTTGAAAAATATTACATAAGAATGGGATGGACCCCCCCCCCTCCTCAAAGGAAGGCTGTGTAGAGATTTTTTCACCCCCTCACTCCTTGGGACCCTTACGCAATTAATGAATGGCCCCTTACGACATATCGAAACAAACATTTTGCCTAATCATATTGATATAGTTAGGCAATATGTTTAGCTTCTTAAGCAATAAAATATTATAAAATGAGAAAACTATGTGAGCACTCTGTATAAGTTTTAGCCAGCAGGCGGGTCAAAAAGTATCCATTATGGCCATTACCAAATTGTGGGCATTCTGTTGTGACCGACACGTCTTCAACATCTTTATTATTATTTATTCTGGTATCTTTTGCTACAATTGCAACTACAAAATATTGCCTCCTTCGCGAAATTTCAAATTTGAGTGTTACGTCTAACAGATCAGGAATTGATTTGCTGTCAAGTTTTGAGTTTGTAATTTATGTATGAATGTACACTGGTGTGCAAAAATTAAGGACGAGACGGTTTTTTCAAGATAACTTTGTACAAAAGCTTTCCAAATCAACACATTTAATACCGTAAGATCCCCAATACGTAAGGACACGTGTAATGTAAGCAACACTTACTAAAAGAGAAATCAGAGGGATAAAAAGAAGCTTTATTGAAAAAGTAGCATGGAGCGCAAGGTGACTGAAGGCCGAAACATCCCTGTGATGGGTGTCCAGCAAGAAACATCCGGTCTTTAGTAGGGGATATGATCTCCCCCGACTGCTAGACAGGTTTCACAGCGTCTGCCCATGCTGAGAATGAGGGTGTCAATGAGTTGTTGAGGCATTGCTGCCCATTCGTCTTGCACCGCCAATCGAAGCTCCCGAATCGTTACTGGTGGTAAGGTACGAGCTGCCAAGCCTCTGCCTAGAAAATCCCATACATGCTCGATGGGATTGAGGTCCGCAGATCGTGCCGGCCATTCCATTAGTTCAATATCCTCACTCTCTAAGAGCTGTTCGGCAGCTACTGTGCGATGACATGGTGCATTGTCGTCCATGAAAAGGAACTGCGGACCCATAGCGCCTCTAAAAAGACGCACATATGGAAGAAGAATCTCGTTACAATAACGGGTACCGTTGACTGAACCTGCGTCGAAGATGTGAAGGTCTGTACGACTACCAAGCATGATGCCTCCCCAAACGAGAACACCGCGACCTCCATACCTGTCCCTTTCAATGATGTTCGAGGGATGATTGCGGCTTCCCCGCTCTCTCCAGATGAGTATGCGATGAGAATCGCTACTCAGACTGAATCTGCTCTCATCTGTAAAGAGTACTCGTCCCCATTCATTGTCTCTCCAATTCCGGTGTTCCCGGCACCACAGAAAACGCCTTCTCTGATGGGCAGGCGTTAGAGGTACACACCGTATAGGGCGTCGTGCAAAAAGACCACCACCGTGCAGTCTTCTGGCCACGGTAAAACGCGATATCGGTCGTCCAGTCGCCTGTGTCGTGTGTCTAGCGATTTCTCCCGCTGTCTGCCGCCTGTTTCTTCTGGCCTGTAAGACAATATACCGGTCATCTGCGGGTGTGGTTCCTCGTGGACGACCACTACAGAACCCCCGGATAGCTGTTCCTGTAGTTTGAAATTGTCTCCAAAGTCGTGAAACGATGCTGTGAGCAATTCCGAACTCTGCAGCCACACTTGTCACACTGCGGCCTAACTCCAACTATCCAATGATTCGACCTCGGATAAAAGCATCCAGATGTCGTCTAACAGATTGATTATTCGCCATTTCTCGCAGAGGCAGCAACTCGGTGTGATTTTAACTGCTATACGGCGTGCAATCTCTTTGCCAGAATTACTGATCTTACACTGACAACATGCTTTATACTTTTCAGACACTCCCCCCATTACTTCTGCCTGCATATCTGCGCATGTGCTACCATACATCACCTTACTTAATCTCCTGATTGGTCTTTCTGTCCGCTCTGCCTTTTCGTTCAGCTGATATGCTAATTTTTCGACTTCGTCCTTAATTTTTGCACACCAGTGTATATTAGAATAATAACAACATTGTACAGAATTCTGTCGTAAATTCAAATCAAGTAGTATGCTTATCATCTCTGCAGAAAATAAATATTTTGACTCAAAAACAGAATTAAAAAGGAAAATTGAGCATCCTCTTAAATCCTTCTTAAAATCAACTGCAATTAATTTGTCAACAAAGAACCTAGGAACAAACTACATTTTAAATCATTGATCTCCTATCGTCTGCAACAAATTATTTTATGCAATGAATTAATATTAGGAATTTCTTAGAGACTAATAGTCTGTTGACTAGCTTGCAGCATGGGTTCAGAAAAGGTAAATCGTGTGCTACTAATTTACTGCATTTCTACGACAAGGTTACCTTGGCTTTAGATAACAAAAAGTGTGTGGATGTTGTTTATGGTGAATTCCACGAAAAAAGGGACATGACACTTGAATTTTAAAAATTTATATTCTGTCACTTGCCACATACCATTCTCTTTAGAAATAATTGAATTTCTTGGATCTTAACCTGTTTTTCCCCAATAGTTTGATCACTTTCAGAAAATCAAGTGCAAAATCAAGTTTTCTCTTTGTGTTTTTACAGAGCAAAAAATATCTTTTTTGTTACATACTGTAATTTCAATATACTTTCTATTAGCATATAACATTTAGGTTAATTTTTATCTTTTGAATGTCTAGTTAAACTTTTCGGTAAGTAATTTAAAATTTCTTTTTTTTTTCAACCGTGAAATAGGTTTATTACTAAGGTGACAGTTTGATGTCCTTCCGTTACCAAAATATTACATCTCAGTTAGTTCACCAAGAACCTGTGGGGACCCCAGGTCACTGGGATTCCGGGACTCCTCTTCAGTCTTTTGCAACTCCAGATAACCAGCGGTAATCCACAGAGAACACGCACGCGCTACTCAATTCGGCTCTGTGAAAATGGGAGCGGAGATAACACACGTGCACTGAGTCGGAAGGGGAGTTCTCTTGGAGCGTGTGCAGTGTGTTTGCTCGACAGTGAACTTTTCTAAATGTTAATTTTTAACCTTTTAGTAGCCCTTTGCTCGTTTTAATGTTTAATGTTTATGTAGTTTTAGCACCAATAAATGTTATTTTGAAGGATAAGCATCTCTCGTCCTTAGTGGTGACCCGGTGAATTGTGAAAATGCAACCATATCAAGGGAGTTAGAGTTGGTGCTGCTATGTTACTGATTCTAGTTACGCCTGCTGTTATTTTGGAGCTACCTCAACGACTGTTTTCCGTTTTCTGGTACAAATGGATACTTTCAAGACTGACGCGTAAATGTTGGATTACTATTTCTCAGCTGGAATTGAGGTGAGTTATCTATTTCTGTGACCGAGAGAGATACCCCCTCCCCCCCCCACACACAACTTTTTGTCCTGCATTTTCATTCTGTAATACGTCTGAAAACGAACAAGCAGTTCTTAACAGCTTGCAACAGCAAATTACGCAGTTGACATTGCAGGTTGGGAAATTAACGCATGAGAGGGGTCGCTCGGCTTTAGAGAAAGCGGTCTAACTCCCGCTATAGAAATGACATCAGAAACGGGCAACATACTCGGGGCAATTCAGATTTTTGTTTCTACCACAATCGTTTGGTCAAAAAGCAAACAAATGCAAGCAACCTTGTGCATTCGCTCAACAAAACTAGTGAGTGCTACCATTCGCGATGGGGGGGTGGTGGCGATGTGTTTTGTAAAAACCACAAATCGACTCTGTGTTTATGATCATAGTTCGAACTCTAAGTTCCTCATAGGTACGGGTAGTGATGTTTCGTGCATTCCCGTCAAGGGTAATCAGCAAAATTGTCCAAATTCTTTTGAATTATTTGCTGCAAATCATTCAAAGATAAAACATATGGTAGAAAACTGCTGCAGTTAAGTTTAGGTCTCAGACGTGCATTCAAATGGCACTTAATTATAGCAGATGTCTCTATGCCCATCATTGGAGCAGATGTTTTGACACATTTTAATTTATTAGTCGATCTAAAGTGTAAACGACTAATTGACGGTATAACCAAATTGGGTTCTCGCGGAAATCCTGACTTTAGGGAACAGACTGCAGTCAAAGTAATAGTAGAAAATTCTATTTATCATGCTGTTTTAGGTAAATATTCAGATATAACTATGCCTAACCCAAAATTTAAATGTGTTAAATATTCCACAGTGCATCATATAGAAACAGTTGGTCCACCCGTGCATAGTCGACCTAGGCGAATGCACCCTAAGCTGTTAGATACTGTTAAAAAAAGAGTTCGAATTTATGATTGAAAAAGGTATTTGTTGACCTTCGAAAAGTCCTTGGTCTTCTCCATTGCATGTTGTCAACAAAACATCAAGAGGAATACGTCCCGGTGGGGATTATCGAAGGCTAAATTCAGAAACTGTCCCGGACAGGTATCCTATTCCACATTTACAGGATTTTTCTTCTTCATTGTATGAAAAGAGAATATTTTCTAAACTTGATATTTTTTGTGCTTATCATGCAATTCCAGTTCATGAAAAGGACATTGAAAAAACTGCAATAACTACTCCGTCTAGTCTTTTTGAATTCCCTTTCTTAAACTTCGGGCTTTGTAACATGGCTCAGTCTTTTCAACGCTTTATTAACGAGCTTTTGAGAGATTTGGATTTTTGTTTTGCATACCTTGATGACATTCTGGTATTTTCAAAAACACAAGACGAACATGTTCGACACCTGGATCAAATTTTTCAAAGACTTAACGAGTACGAAATTCAGTCAAACACGTCAAAATGTGTCCTAGGAGTATCTGAGCTGTCATTTTTGGGTCATTTAATTTCATGCAAAGGAATAAAACCTTTACCAGAGAAAGTGCAAGAAGTTTTGGATTGTAAGGAACCAAAAACTGTAAAGGAACTGTGAGCATTTTTGGGTCTTATAAATTTTTATCGTATATTAATTCCCAAGACAGCAAAAAAGCAAGCTATTTTAAATGAATACCTTAAGAATACTCACAGACCAACACATAAAGAAATACACCTATCCGACGAAGCCAGGATTTAAAAAAAAGTTAGCTGAAGTAACCTCGTTGGCTCATCCATCAAACAATGCTCAACTTGTTTTATGTATGGATGCCTCTGATTTCGCGATAGGAGGTTCTCTTAGCTAAGTAATTGATGGCGGTCTTCAGCCTCTTGGTTTCTTTGCTCGAAAACTTACCGACACAGAAAACCGCTATAGCACATACGCTCGGGAATTGTTGGCCATTTTTGCGGGTACAAAAAATTTTCAGTACATGTTAGAGGGAAGAGAGTTTTGTGTATATGCTGATCATAAGCCTCTCTCTTTTGCATTTCGCCAGAAATATGAAAAATCCTCACCTAGGCAAAATAGGAAATTAGATAACATTGCACAGTTGATAACAGATATCCGTTTTGTTAAGGGGTCTGCAAATATTGCTGCTGATACTCTCTCTCGGTTATTAGTTTTAGATACTCCCTCTAATGTCGAGTTCTCTAATAAGCTCGAAAAGGCATACATGTTTCCTGCCTTAAGAGTCAGTCAGATAAATCTTTCTTCGTCGACGGACTTTGTCGATATCGCAGCAGAACACACTCTCAAAAATGGACTTTCAAATTTGACGAAATTTTCTTCGTTTTTGACGAAACCACTTCCAGGGATATGCTCCGAGCGAACATTTCGTCAAATTGAAGAAACTGCTTTTGTTAGTGGTTTGAGGATGCGAATTTCGTCAAATGTAACAAAATATTTCTTCATTCTAGTTTCGTCAAATTAACAATCATTTTCGTAGTTTTGAGAGCATTAGTTTCGTCAAATTAATTTCGTCATATATAAGGACATTAATTTCATAAATTTTTGAGAAAATTTATTTCCTTTTTTTTATTTTGGAGCACATTAGTTTTTTTTTATTTTTCAGAATACAGTCGAACCTCGTTAATTCGAACACGCTTAAAATAAATAACTGCTGAAATGAACTTTTTTGCAATCCTTGTCTTATTGTTTATTGGTTTTCGGAAAAAGCGAACCACGTTTTTAATCGATTTTAATGGTCCCTTTAAGTTCGTTATAACGAGGTTCGACTGTATTCTATAAGATTCGTGTGCGTGTGATCAAATTGTAACTTCAGAAGCTTACCACCGTAGTTTCCCATTTTAATGCGTATAGTCACTTTCACAGGCCCGTCATTTATGGGGTCAGGGGGTCAATTGACGCCCCCCCTCCCGTCTTGATTTTTGAACATTCATGTTTTTACACATAACTGGCCGTCGTTTTACTTGGTTTTCTGTAAAAATTTTATTGAGTACAGACTCTTTGCCATATTTGGGAAAAAATTGAAACAACGGGCCTGCAGTCCCCCCCCCATCAAAAAAAATACAAGTAATTGTTGAAAAAAGAGGCACATAAAATATGTCAAGCAAATTTTTATTTATGTAAAAATGCAAGCAAACAACTTCTTAAAAAAGGTAAAACAAATCATTGCAGATTAAACTCCCCATGGTATCTAATTAAACCCCCATAATGGAGTTTTCTTTTTTTGTCGGATATTTTCCAAATTTGGCACAGAGGTTCGTTATTGGAGGCTCGGGAATTCACACAAGGTCGTTTATGTCTCTCTATGTGGGGGGGGGGAGGAAAGACAATCCCGCATTGAGGGTTCTTCGTATTAAAAAAAAGTTTTTGTCGGATCTTTTTTAAATTTGCCACAGAGGTTTTTAGATGCTCAAGAATCACGCACGGTAGTTTTCATCACTTTATAAGGAGGGGGGGGGGGGGTCCTTGAAAAAAATCTAGTTTTTGTCGGATTTTTCCAAAATTTGGCACAGAGGTTCTTTGATGCCTGGGGATTCACGCAGGGTAGTTTTCGTCCCTCTTTGGGGGGAGGGGCAACCCCTATGGTAGTTTTCCTACAAAAAATCCAGTTTTTGTTGGATCTTTCCGAATTCGGCACAGTTTCGTTATTTGATGCTCAGGAATTCTCATAGGGTGGTTTTCGTTCCACTAGGGGGGGTAACCCCCATACGGGGGGGGGGGGGTTCTTATGAAAAAACAGTTTTTATCATATCTTTTCCAAATTTGGAACAGAGGTCCTCTGATGCTCGGAAATTCACACATGGTAGTTTTTAACCCTCCATGATGGGGGGGGGGAGCAACCCCGCATCGGGGGTTCTCCTTATATAAAAAAAAGTTTTTGTCCGATCTTTTCTAAATTTACCATAGAGGTTCTTTGATGCTCAGGAATTCACGAAGGTTAGCTTTCGTCACTCTATGGGGGGGGGGGGGCAAGCCCCGATGGGGGTTTTCCTTGAAAAAAATTCATTTTTTGTCGGATCTTTCCAAAATTTGGCATAGAGGTTCGTTTATTGATGCTCAGGAGTTCTCATAAAGTAGTTTTCGCGCCGCTATGGGAGACAACCACAAAATGGGGGGTTTTCTTATAAAAAACCAGTTTTATCAGGACTTTTCCAAAATTGTCACAGATGTCCTTTGACGCTCGGGAATTCCCGTTTTCGTCCCGCTATGGAGTGGGAAACCATGTGTGTGTCGGGGGGGGGGGGGATCTTATAAGAACCCAGTTTTCGTCTGATCTGTTCCAAATTTGGTACATTTGTCATTGGATGCTTGGGAATTCCCATATTGTAGTTTTCGTCCCGCTATGTGTGCCAAATCCCACGGGAGTTTTCCTTATAAAAATCCAGTTTTCGTCGAATCTTTTCCAGATTTGGCCCAGATGTCTTTGATGCTGGAAATCCACATAGGATAGTTTCCCATGGGGTAGTATTCATATGGGTTACTACATTGTGATTAAAGGACCTATATGCCAAATTAGAAAAAGATCTGACAAAAGCCTGGATTTTTGTACGGAAAACTCCCCTAATGAGAGAGGGGGGGGATGCCCCTAAAGCGGGAAGAATATTTCAAACTGTTTGGACTACATCGCGATGCATCGCTACATCGCGATGTAAGGCTGGCGATGCATCACGATGTAGAAATTCCTACATCGCCCTGTCCTACTGGGAATATAAAAGTGCTACTTCCTCAGCAGACATTGGGTTCTGAAAAATAAATCATGTGCCACTTTTATGCACAGTTACATCGATATATGCTCGGGAGAAATTTGCTGGGGATTTTCTTCTTCATTGCATTGCATGAAAAAATTCTAGAAAAAAAAAAAAGATTTTTATCCAACTTATACCACAAATTTCAAAGAAAAAGTACAATAAAATGGACAGCTTTAAGTTAGCATATCTTTGTTCTAAAATTAGATACAGAAAGTAAAATTAGATTATCTTAAAAGAAAAAGCTTACCTTTTTCTTTTTCCAATCAATTATTTGTTTTATTAATTTTGCTTGTATGTAGAATGATTATTTGGCCAAATTTATGTTTAATACAGGAACTTTATTATTGCATGCATTTCATACTTCATACTTTGAAAACAATTCTCTGCCAAAATTACAAAAGGTATTTGAAAATATGAATCTTTAAAAAATGCAGATGTGAAATAAATCTTTTTGTTAAAATTATTTTAGTGTAATGCTTGTTAAATAATTATAAAATATACCTTTGCTTTTTACCTCTAAGTTTTTATTATTATTTCCAAACATATGTAACATGAAATCAATGTATAATATACGAACACTCTGAATATTGTTATAATTATGGAAAAAATCTTCGTCTGTCTTGGTTCTGATTATGTCCATGGTGTTGAATCCATCCTAAAGAGTTTTAAAAAGAAAATATATGTATAATAAGTAAATGTGTAAGTCCATGGGTGTACGCTCTCATGCACATTGATCTTTTTTCTATTTCGAGGCAAGTTTTACGATTAAATGCAGCAGCTTATTTCTGAAATAAAGCATTTTCCCACAATTCCTTTCAAAAGTGTTCCCCTTTAGTTAAAAAGCTACGATTCTCTTGTGACTTTAAGGAGCATCTGATTTCATTTTCATATTTTTCAAAATATGATTATTTCGACGGTGACAGCTATTTTCCCAAGCAGATTGCAAGAGTGAGTTATTTTTACAGCGGATGGGCAAAATTTTTATTTAGGCAGACACACAATGATTTCTCTCAGTTGGTATATGAAATTAATTTTTGAAATAGCGTTCTGGAATTAGTTTCTTCAATTTATCGACAATCAGCATTACTTAGCCATTAAACTAGTTAATTCCTTTGCATATCAAGTCGTAAATTTTCATTTTTTTTTTCGAGTTATAAAAAAAAAAAAAAAAAAAATCAAGGGTGCGACAATTGTTGATCTGTGATTTTTTTAAAATTTATTTTTTATTTCAGCCGACAGCCAAAATACACCGTTTTCTCCCGACTTTCGTTTTCAGATTTGTAGTTTTCTTGACGAATGTTTTCTGAAGTACTCCCTCCACCACAAATTAGTTCTATTAAGATACTAACAAATTAAGTAGTACTGAATTTGATGATTACGATTTATTTTTACTTTTTTCAGAAATTTTATTGTGTTATGTTATCAATAAGCAGCATTTACTTACCGAGCCTTACCTCCTTAAACCACTACCAAATTAGAGTTAAAAACCAAGGGCTCCAACACTCGATTAATTGATAGTATAGTACCTTGAAATCTTTAAAAAATATTCAAACAAAATCATAAAAGCGTCAGAATTAATCAATCACTGGTACAAAAATATTCAAACGTCGCTCTACTAGTTTGAGACGGAGGGAGTATTACCAAGGAAGTATTACCTTTTCCCCAAGCATATTTGATTTCTAAAATATGTAATTTTCACGCAGTAAATAAAAAACACGCCAAGGGAGAAGAGTTGCCAAAGACAGGGGAAACCCAATAACATAGTGCTTTTCTTTGTTTGTGTCTTGAGAACGAATTAACAAATATCGATGGATTTTCTTTTTTTTTTTTCTTTTTGATTATCCTTTCAATTTTTCAATTAAAGTATAGCTGTTCGGTTAAAATTTCAGATATTTTACTTTGCATCCAGCAAAAATCACAACCGTAATTTACATTTGGATTGATTGGTAGTTCATCTATAAAATGCTTCTTAGTCTGGTTTCATGTAGACCCGGATTTCTCATTTTTTGTTGACAATACCTTGAAACGTGAAATATGGCAATAAAATTAATGCTCATTAATTTTAGCCGTAGAAACTATGTATAATAGAAAAACTCATAATTATCAAAAATCATGTAACACAAATTGACTTAGAAAAACTTATAAATTTAGTGTATTAAGTGTGGAAATAAACAACAAAAAATGCTTATCATTATTATTTTCAAAACATGCTACTATATATGTATTTTTTTTTTTTAAATCGAGGTTAAACATTAAAACTCTATTTTCATTAATTTATTTAATTTGCGGAAAAATTGAAAAATATTGAAAATATTCTGCTGAAAGATCAAGCACTAAGATAGAGTTCTTTACGGAAATTAATATCTTCTCTAATTAAAAATGATTTCTATTAAATTGATATTTACTTTACTTCATGTTTTACGCAAGTAAAAAAAAGGCTCCACAAATAATGAACATAAGCACTTATTGCTAGAAACATCTGCCGTAGGGAAAGAGATTATATAAACAACATGGGGTAAGCATTTATAAGTCCTGTCTACGAGCATAAAAAAAAGAGGGTATCATTTCGGATCCAAAAGCTGATATAAGCGATTTGCATTTATTTTTTATTGCATCAAGCGCTTTTTTTCCTCGAGTTTCATCGGTTTTATTCAAAGATTGCTAAACAATTATTTTAACATATTTTCTACGAACACTTTTGTGTTATAAAGTTCTTGATACTTTTTGATTATTAATTTCTTCAAAATCATATTTTATTTTGCTATTAAAATATTTCATGTAGTTTTTTAATATTGTTTACCCATTCCAAAATATTAATTTTTACTAATGGGTAGAGCAATATTTCATTGAAAATGATAAGTGTACGAACACTTTTGGGAGCAACTGTATAAATTATAACATTGAATAAAACATTACATGTAGAGTGGCAGAAGAAAAAATATCAATACTTATTGGGGAATGGTTACATATTTGTTTAAGAAAATAAAAATGCACAGTGAAAAAAATTTGAACTATTAAACTAAAAAATATACTTTGTTTTACAGAATTATTTTTGTAAAATTCATAGAGAAGAATGAAAACACATAACCATGGAATATATTCAACGTTGAAATTAAAAGCTTCAAAGTTCTATGCCTTTTATAAAAGCGCTATATTTATCATCTGCGTTAGTTTAGCTACGGTGGAATTTTTTTTGTAAGTTTAAATTTGTACAAATTCTGTGGTCATGTTTGACATTTTTTAACGAAATAAAGTAAGTACGTTTTTGGAAAATAATGTCAATAAACCAACATTTTCTTTTGCAAATAAAAAAACAACGCTAGTTAAGCCTAACGTGGAGGTGACTCAAAGTTAGTTCAAAAAACACACAGAGTTCTAAACCTAATCGAACGGTTCGTTTTCAATTTTAATGTGTTTCAAACACAACTATAAACACAACACTAAACAAAAATGTAACAATAAATAAAAGGAAAAGCACATTGCACATGCAAATTTTAATAAATACTAACCTGTTTTATGAATCCTTTAGGATAATTTAACGAGCAAGTACAAGACTGAAACGAAAACTCCCAGAATGCACTGCAATACGACGAAATCGGGACGAAATAATTTCGTCAAAAAGTTGAGATTTCTGGTTTTGTCAAATATCACGTGATTTGGTGACGAAAGGATCGTTGAAAATAACGAAATAGTGCTCGAGGATTGCCAAATCGTCAAAATTGAGCGTTTCATTTTTGACAGTGCAGAAGTTTGATACAGAGCTACAGAAACTTTTTGCTTGTACGGCGCCAGAAAACAGCCTTAACCTGCAGCCCATGCAGCTTAGTCAGAGCAGAACTTTATATTGTGATTTGCAAGATGCAAGTATTCGTCTATACGTCCCAGTGAAGTTTCGCAGGGAAGTTTTCCTGAACTTTAATCGCTTGTCACACCCAGGCATTAGAGTTTCGCGTAGACTCCTGCAGAAGCGTTTTGTTTGGCTCGGGATGCACAAGGACATAGCGGAATGGACTCGCGCTTGTATTCAGTGCCAGAGGTCTAAGTTGCAACGACATACAGTTAGCCCTCTGAAAAGCTTCAATCTGCCTTCACAACAGTTTAGCCACGTCCATGTCGACCTCGTTGGACCACTCACTCTTTCGAATGGATACCGTTACTTGTTAACATGTGTTGACCGCTATACTCGTTGGCCAGAAGCCGTGCCTTTGGTTGATATCTCTGCAGACACAGTAGCACGACAGTTCTACAGAACATGGATCTGTCGGTTTGGAGTTCCGGAATTCATCACTGTGGACCAAGGTAGACAGTTTGAATCCGAACTCTTTACGTTTCTTACAAAGTTCCTGGGAATCTACAAGATTCGGACATCACCTTACATTCCGTCTTCCAATGGATTGGTGGAAAGGTTCCACCGTTCCCTCAAGCAGTCGTTACGCTGTCACACATTGACTCATTGGGATGAGATGCTGCCTACAGTGCTTTTGGGACTGCGAGCAGCTTACAAAGCTGACCTTGGTGCAACCGCTGCCGAAATGATGTACGGCTCATCTTTGCGTCTTCCAGGAGAGTTTTTCCAGCCCACGGACACCAGCATAGCCCTCGACCTTACCCAGTTTTACACAAGCCGAGAGATTACTACCGAGAGTCTACTCATGTGTTTCTTCGGATCGACTCCCTACGAAAGTCTTTGGAGCCAACTTATTCCGGTCCTCATGAAGTGGTGTCTAGACAGGAAAAGAATTTTCGCATTAAAATTAACAACAAAGAGGCAGTTGTGAATATCGATCGGCTAAAACCTGCTTTTCTTTGGGTTCCAGATACTATATGTCAACCCCATCATCTCCAGTATAACCGGAAAATTTGTCTCCGGCATCCTTGGAACAATCTGCTAGATGCTAAAAATCAGAAAATTTCCGAAAAAAGGAAAAAAAAAAACGTTTTTTTTCCTAAGGGGTTTATTTTCCCTCCTGAAAAACTGAAAAAATGAATTTTTTTAACTTTTCAGGAAGCTTTAATTGAAATTTTTAGCAAAAAGTGATTAGAAATTTCTCATACTTAAATTCTGATGCAATTTTCCTCTCCCACCCCCCTTCTTGTATGTTAAAATACGATCTAACTTTAATAATGCAAGTTGTTGTATGATAATATAATTTGCATTTAGAGTCAAAAAATATTTAATTCTTTTTGCAAAAAAAAAAAAAAAAGTTAACCCAATATCCTTAGTGAAGAATTTATTTTCCTTCTTCATAAAATAAACAATCATAACTTTAATCACAAAACTACGTTTCTGCTGATTGTGAGGAAAAAAAAAAGAAAAATAAAACCCAGCAAGCAATTTTCCACGTAACTTTTATAAAAAAATAAATTAAAAAACAAAAAAATAATAATATGAGCAGACTTTTAGTAATAAATAAAAATTATTGGTTTGAAACTAGCCGCCTTTTGAAGTAATACAGAGGAACAGAGGTGCAACTGCTTATTGAAATTTTCATTCAAGGGACGCAAGTCATTTAGTCAATCCTATTCCCTATAAAAGCTATTGGTTTAGAGAGTTCAAACTTATGTGTAGTTTAGGGTAGACCTTTGACTCTAAAATAGGTCATACAGTGTAATAAATGGGATTGAGGTCTAGCGAGTAGAGCGTCCACTCTAAAGAGGATATCATGTCAAAAACACTGCGCCGTGCACCACTCTTGTCTTTTTGGTCGTATGAACTGGTGTGAACTCAAAGTGAAATGTCTTGTCTACATCGCTGTGCTGAAGTGCTCTTAGGTCCACAGAAGTACAACAGCTTTCAAACTGTCCTTCTGGTACACTTTTTGATTCATTTTATGGCCCTCATCCACAAAAACCAGACATTTTTTTTTTGTCTTGTGCTGATATTACAGACAAATCCTGACTTCGGATTTTGGCGATGATTAACATTTTCTAAGGTGTTTGGAGTGTCTACCGACTAAATCCTATTGTTCTGGGGGTTATGAGCTGGTTGAACGGCAAATCCGTGAAAGGTATCTTTTCCAGCGTGGACGCGTCCCGTCTGAAATATTTCTGCCATTTTTTGAGTCATACGAATGCCTGAACTTTTGGAACTCGTAAAACTTCTGCTTGAGCTGTTTTTGCCCTTAGTCGCACTTATCGGTCACAAATTCCCATCTTACGAACGACTTCTCTCGTGGAAACCCATGGATTTCATTGAACTCACTTTTGGATGACCTGCCGATTAACTGAAATATTCACTGTTCGTTTTTGTACACTTCCCGGGCATCGACTATCATTTCCAAACCACTTGAAGCGGCATACCACATCAAATATTCTTTGCCGATGCACAACAAACAATCCAACTGTCGTTCTACTTGGTTAAACAACTTTAAAATAGCAGATCTTTTGCTTAAAATTGTTAAAAAAAAAAAAAAAAACTGGGAGATATCTAGTAAATTATTTTCTAATAAAGTGAGAAACGAAAATAATTAAGACACTCATTAAAATGAAATTACTTTACTTCCATTTGATGATTCTTTTTTTTTTGCCGCACCCTGTATACTGCCATGCTAAGCACAAAAGTGGAATCTGCAGTTGAGCTGAAGCTGAGACATTGTGTTTTAAAGTTTGGCTCGTCCATATATTTGATTCCGTTGTCTTTTTTTTCAGAATTTTTTTAAATAATAGTTCCTGATCAGCTGACCCTAAAACATTTTATTTATTAAGTGAAATACGAAACAGAGAAAAACTTGGTTATAATAACTCAGTTTTGTTTAAAAGTGCAGGTATGGCTATTTTTACTACTGTGCTTAGCACGGCCTTATGAATAAATTGAAACTCCAGCTTCAGTTTTGGTTCACCTTTAGAAATCATTACGCAGTTTTTGTTTGGGGTTTCTGTTGGAAAGAAAGAAAAACAATTTAGTTTTGCTTTAGACTTAGACTGGATTGGAAAAAATCAAAACTCAATAACTTTCATTTCCAGACAGTAAAGTTACATTCTATGGAAGGGAAATCATACTTATTTTTCTTTCAAACAATATTATTCATAAGATAAATAAATACCTTTATGCTGAACAGTAAAGTAAAGCAAAACAACGTAAGAAGAAGCACAAATTTGTAAATAACAGCAGACACGTGTTTCGGCGTTACAGGGAACGCCTTTTTCAATGCAAAAAATAATGAGCTTATGGATGAAAAGACATCCGACAAAAGCCAAGAGCAGATAAGCATGCAGCTTAAAAGATAAAAACAGCGGATTAGCCAAACACCAATGACAAAGTTATAAACCAAAGTTAATAAACCAAAGTCAGGAACCAATAGGAATGCAAGCAAAGGCCAAGAGCTTTCTCTTAGGTACGAACCCAGAGAGAAAGGATTCAATTGGATAAAGATTAAGCCGAAGCTTAAACAAAAACAAAAGAAATTGTCAGTAACCGTGAACCGCAAGAAAGGAAAAGCTGAATGGAAAACCATGAAATAAAATAAACAGAAACAAAAAATATTCGAAAAAAGGAAAAATAAAGATAAATAGAAGAAAATGGGGGGGAGGGGTCAATCAAGACAAAAAGGTAAAAATAAACAAAGGAAGATAGATAAAAATGAATGGGAAAAAAGGGGGGGGGGAATGGGGAAAGGACAGTATTAAAGATATGGGAGCCAAATGTTAGAAAAATATGGAACTGCACTAAGATCGTTAACTAAGTTAGAACTGTTCCTCAAAATATGAAAGGATTCCCAAAAGTCAAGATCTGATGAATTGGGGCATTTTTGGATAATCTGATAAGAGTTAAAATCAAAAGAGTGATTCGAATCCCAACAGTGTTGAGCAATACTAGACTTATTTAACTGTTGTTTTTTCACATAATTTTGATGCTCTTTCAAGCGAATTTTTAAAGCACGCCGAGTCTGTCCAATATAGGCAAGTTTACAACTACAATTAATTCTATAAATTCCACAACAGTTAAGAGGGTGAATAGGATCTTTAAGAGAAGAGAATGAAAGTTTATTAGTAGGAGAGAACACCACCTGGAATTGGAAACGTTTTAGAATCTTAGCAACCTGATAGCTTACAGATGGAAAGAATGGCAAAACAACCAAATTCTTTCTGATGAAGGTTCGGTTAAGAACATTAGTTTGGGATTTATTTGAAAGTTTTTTATAAATGGAATCAATCAAAGTTGGCGGATAGTCTCTATCAATTGCCACAGCTTTAAGATAATTAAGTTCCACTTTAAGAAGTTCCGACGAAGAACAAATATTAATTGCGCGATAAACGAAAGAATTGAAAGCAGAATATTTTTGATTTGGAGGATGAGACGATAGTCTATGAGGAGGTAAAAAAACAGCAAAAGGTTTGCGATAAACAGTAGTTTCAAAACCAATTTCAGTACGAGAAACAAGTACATCAAGAAATGAAATGCAATTATTCCGTTCTTTCTCACAAGAAAACTAAATATGAGGAGCAATGAAGTTTAAAATAGATAAAAACTCATCACTCTCAAACTGATTCTGGTTCATTAGAACAAAACAATCATCAACATACCGAACATAAAATTGAAACTGCAGTTTTTGGAATAGCTTAACCTCAAAATAATGCATGTAAATATCACTAAGAATGGAGCTAAGTGGGTTTCCCATAGCCAGACCATCTAATATAATATAAAATTTCCCATTAAAAACAGAAGAACATTGCTTAAGACAAGTACGGGTAAGGAAAATTAAATCCTCAATTTCCGTATTGGTGAAATGAAATTCAGAAAGTCTTCTACGAAGGCATAACAATGAACCCTCGACGGGAACGTTCGTAAATAAAGAGTTAACATCAAAAGAAGTCATAAAAGAATTATTTGGAACGAAACTATGAATTTTTTTAACAAACTCAACAGAATTTTTAATAGTAAATAAATTGTGACTCCTAAGGGGAGAAAACACAGAGACTAAATATTTTGCAAGTTTGTACGAAGCCGTACCAATATTGGAAACAATCGGCCTGAAAGGAATACCAGCTTTATGCACCTTAGGTAAAGCATAAAATCTAGCACAATTAGCAATAGATGGAACAACAGAGCGTTTTTAACATTTGAAGGAATAGACTTAACAGACTTGACAGCAGATGAAATAGTTTTTAACTCTTTATCACTAGGATCTTTAGAAATTTCAGCATATGGCCCAGAAGAAATCAAATCATTAGTTTTATCAACATAAGATGATTTGTCAAGAACAACAATTTGGCTACCCTTGTCAGCTTTGGTAACAACCAGATCAGAATTCGAAACTAAGTCTTTAACAGAACGGCTAACAGTATTAGCAAATACAGGTTCAGAAATTTTCGAGTTAAAGTCAATATTAGAAGCTATAAGATGCCGAATCGAATCTTTTTGAGAGGAAGTTAAGGCACTAAATTTAAAAGCTTTCTCAACAGGAGCAATAAGCTTTGAAAAAGAAGGATTAACACTCACAGCAAAATTATCATTACATTTTAGAGCCTCAATTTGAGAATTACTTAATGGAACGCTAGAAAGATTAACAACAACATTCTTATTAACAACAGGTAAATTATCAAGAGGAACGACATGAGAAGATTTACAAAGCATAGCTAATTTCTATTTCAAAACAATTTGATGTTTATCAGAGGAACGAAGGGTTCTAGACCAAGAATTTCTGTCAATAATGTTAAAGTTGGGAATGGTATTAGAAACCGAAAGATGTAAACCATAAAGTTCACGTTCAATAAACGATAAATGTTTCCTAGTTTCCTTGATCGAAGCTCTGAGTAAAGCCAATTTCGACCGAAAGATTACTTTGTCAATTTTGACAGAACGTGGTAAATTACATTTCAAAGAAATAAACTTCGGAATAATTTTCTTGCGCCTACACTCTTGAAGAAATTTTAAATGGTTCAAAAAACGAAATTTCTTAATCCGAAGATTGGCAAACCTATTGATTTGAGACATAATCAAAAGCAGAAACAAAACCAAAAGAGAATAAACAAAATCAAACAATAACAGAATGAATAAGAAACAAGAAGTGAAAAGTCAAGATCAAAATACAACAATAAACAAAAATTCCGAAAACAAAAACAAAAACACAAATTGCATAAAAGGCGGAAAATGTAAACGTAAGGCCCGTTTAAGCCACAAATAAGATAAATAAATACCTTTGTAACGAACAGTAAAGTAAAACAAAACAACGTAGGAAGAAGCACAAATTTGTAAATTACAGCAGACACGTGTTTCGGCGTTACAGGGAACGCCTTTTTCAATGCAAAAAATAATGAGCATATGGATGAAAAGACATCCGACAAAAGCCAAGAGCAGATAAGCATGCAGCTTAAAAGATAAAAACAACGGATTAGCCAAACACCAATGACAAAGTTATAAACCGATCAGGAACCAGTAGGAATGCAAGCAAAGGCCAAGTGCTTTCTCTTTTGGTTTTGAAACTACTGTTTATCGCAAACCTTTTGCTGTTTCTTTACCTCCTCATAGACTATCGTCTCATCCTCCAAATCAAAAATATTCTGCTTTCAATTCTTTTGTTTATCGCGCAATTAATATTTGTTCTTCGTCGGAACTTCTTAAAGTGGAACTTAATTATCTTAAAGCTGTGGCAATTGATAGAGACTATCCGCCAACTGTGCTTCTTCTTACGTTGTTTTGTTTTACTTTAATATTATTCATGTTTGAAAGTCAAAAATTGCAATTATTATTTCAAGTTTCAAGGCAATCTAAAAATGTAATAGTTTTGATTAGACACACCATACCCAATATTATTGGTTAAACAGCGACTTGACTTATTTCTTGTGTTTGACCAAGAACGCTCTCAGTTATAAAACAATTTTTTTTCCTAATTAAACTTACCTTTATGTGGATTTCTGTCAAGCAGAAATAGAAGATGTGTGGATTCCATACATTTTTTAAAGCTGAACTCTTTATGTGTTCCAAGAAACACAGAGCTATTAAAAAACTTTATTTTTATTCATGAAAAATCAAAGTTTGCATTTTTTCCAATTTTTCCCGAAAAACCCCGGTAAAAAACCGTTTTTTTTAAAGCACTTCGAAATTTCCGGAAATTTTACATCTCTAGTTCTGTTGCATTGTTCCACATCTTCCTGTACTACCTAATCAGGAATGTTATCCAATATGATTTTTTTTTCAACATTGTTCTTATATTTTTTGAGTGGAGAAAATTTTCCTCGCTTAATAAAAAAAAAATTGAAAAATTTTTAAAACTTGCTACAAATATTTTCACAGTATCTGAATCTGGATAAGTCAGTTAACCTATATCTACATCAAACAAATAGTCTTTTGTCATAGAATTTGGTATTTCAAATAATAACTCTTTTACCCCTGGGGTCAGAGTTTGTCGCTTGCCAGTTAAAACATAACTATCAGATAATGTCAGTTGATGAATTATTATTTCTCTGATAGTTTTTGTGGTATGTTCAAATGAGGAAAACGTTTCCGATGTCAGTTTCCCAAGTTTCATTTTCAGGCCTGGAATCGTAACCATTTTCTATTCACTGACCCATTCTATACCTTTTTCTAAAAAAAATCAATCTCTCATCTGAAAAAGGCGTAAAAGGTTTCTATTGTCGTCCAATTGTCCATAGCCTTTGTGAGAATTTTTTGCTTTCATAATGCTCCACCGTTTGCTAATTATTTGGATGAAGCTTGGGCATTTGTCACGTCAAAAACTTTTTGACAAACCTAAATTTTGACGCTCAACATTGCTTGGGTGAAATGATATTACTGTCAACTTTCAAGAACACTTAATCACAGATGTTTGTCTAGTTTCCTCAGATGAACTAAGGAAGCACAATTAACCCCGCTAGGTACTCACATGAATATCAATATCCCGGGACTTAATTCTGTATTCTTAACCCAAGAGAAAAAATATTTAAAATAAAATTTCACAATTCGAAATGTCGAAACACGTGCGATGAGTAATCAACACAACGCTTAAAGAGTGAAGAAACAAATCCCAAATTTTCCCCCATCGCTTAGCTCAGGGGTCGAATGGCGGCGGTGGCACTTGTTCCAGGCCCACTCAAAGAGAAACCATTGTGGAGGACCCAGGAGAACATGATAGCGTGAAAATCATGTCGCAAAAATGTCCTTCTTTTACTGCTTTTTAAATTTCATTTAAAAAAAAGTGATTGGCAAAAAATTTTGACTTTGGCTTTTTTATCAACTTACTATGATGTGTATAAAATTATATGCATCAATTTTTGAAAAAATGTATATTTTGATATGCTGACAGACAGAAATACAACGATTTTTTTTGTTCAAACTGTCCTTCCGTTACCACTGGAATTCACCTTACATTGATTTTCAAAAAGCTTTTGATAAGGTACCGCATGTTGCTTTTCTCAGCAAATTAGCTGATATTGGAATAGGAGGAAAAACTTTACTTTTGGTTAGAAATTGACTGACTGGAACAAACAAAGAGTAATTGTGAGGGGAATCATTCTAAATGGAGTGATGTTTTAAGAGGGGTTCCTCAGGGTTCAGTTTTAGGGCCTCTCTTGTTTATTTATATAAAAGACATCAATGAGAATATTTCTGGAAACATGAATTGTTTTGCTGATGATGTAAAAGTTATGGGGATTGTAGAAAATGAAGAACAGGTAAAACTGATTCAAGAGGATTTAGATTATGTTACTAAGTTGGCGGATAAGTGGGACATGGCAGTTAATGTAGGGAAATGTCAAGTGCTATACTTAGGTCATGGATATAAGCGTACGAGTTATCGTTTACAGGGTTCAATCATTAGTCAGGCAGAAAATGTTATTGATCTGGGTATCTTAATAAATCAGGACTTCAAGTTTAGTCAACAGTGCAGCATTGCAAGTAACAAAGCCAACAGAATGCTTGGGTTTTTCAATAGATCTATTTCAAACTAATCTAAGAAGGTTCTTCTGCCTTTATATAGGAGTTTAGTAAGACCCCATTTGGAGAATGCTGCGCAGTTTTGGTCGCCTTATCTGATTAAAGATATGTGTGTATTGCAAAGGGTTCAAAGAAGAGTAACTAGAATATTAAGGGGACTTTCAGATTTAGATTATGATACCAGACTTAATAGGCTTGATATGTATAGCCTGGAACAAAAGGGGATCAGAGGGGACATGATTCAGTTGCTTAAATTTATCAAAATGAATGATGTAAATGGGTTAAGTTTTTGCACCGAAAGCAGGACGAGGGGTCATTGTTTTAAGCTATTCAAATCTCAGGCTAACCTGGAAATAAGGAAAAACTACTACTTTAGTAGGGTTGTGGGAACTTGGAACAGCTTACCGAAAGAGGTGATAATGAGCAAGGGTGTGGATAGCTTTAAAAGGGCCATTGATCTTCATTTAGGACTAGTAAAATGACTAGGACCAACCTAGCTGGGCCAAGAGCCTGTTGCTGGTCATCACATTTGTATTGTATTGTATTTGTATTTGAATTCGCGCTTAAAATTAACTTAAAATACGCTACAATAAATAAAAAATTCAGTTATATTTAACTTGATAGTTCCAAGCAAATTCCTCAATAGGAAAAAAAATGCTTTCGTATAGGCGCCAATATTTTTAATGAGCAAGAAAGTTTTCCCTACCAAAATAGTGAAAGAATGCTAAATAAGGTTTCAATTAAAATCCCTGGTTATTAAAGTCCTGCTAAAACTAGAATGAAAATCGTAGACAATTTCCAAATTTTGTGATATGTTGTTCGATCAATAACGATTAACCTGTCTTGAGATATTCTTAAGTTTAAACATTTAAATGTAATTCAGCTGTCACATATTCTAAATAATAATATACAGTCGAAACTCGATAACTCGAAGCTTATAGCTCGAATATTCCTTTATGTCAAAGTTTTCTTTGGGACCCAAACATTTGAAACTCTTGTAGAAACTTCCCATAACTCGAACTACTAATAACTCGAACGTTTTAGCCAGTCCCTTGGGACTTCGAGTTATTGAAAGTTGAAGTTAATTGATTTAATTAAGCTGATTTTATTCATTTAAACCGTGGAAAAAATCAGCCGTTATTGAAGTGTTTGGCGGAAAAATTATGTTAGAGCGTGTTTCCGTAAAAGTGTACTTACCAAAGTAATACCAAATTTCAACTGAGATGAAAGCATCTCAGAATGGACGAGAAAGAACAATGTATTACAACTCCTCCCCCCCCCCTGAACACATAATCCACAAAAAATGAAATCCGATCCTCTTCTTTCCGAGGCCTTCCTGCACATCATATTTTCCACCAATCCTTGCTATACTTCTTGAAGTTTAGCAATAGCAAATTATGAGAAAAAAACGCACGATTGCTCCACCCCCTAAAGCAGAGTTTTCCAAATTGTGGTCCGCGGACCCCCGGGGTCCGTAGTGCTATCCAGTTAAAACGTTTCATATAATTGAGATTGTAAGACGAATAACGATATTTTAATTCAAAAAGAAAGCACATCTATGATAAATAAAAATGCTTCAGTACATGCAGGACACAGCCGCCACCTAACCCCCCCCCTTGAAGCTCTCGGATGTAAACACACTACATATTAATTAATTTTGTGTACATTAAGAAGTTCATACTGTTTCAAAACTGTCAGAGAAGCGTCTGCCTGAACCATAATTAATTTCCTAGTTCATTTTATTAGTATACTTGTTGGAGAAATTTGGTGTTAATTTTTTTATTCTTAATTGAATTTCACATGAAATTTTACTTCCCTGACTCAAAATAATAATGTAAGAAATGAAAAACAGACAAGAGCTCTGAAAAATATACAGAATAATGAATAAATAAAATTTAAAGGAAAAAAAGAGTGAAAATAGATTAAAAAAAATAGATTTAACTGTGTCAAATCTTTTTTTTTTCTTTTGCGCGCCGGGGGGGGGGGGGAGGGCGTTGTAACTTTTCCGGAGGGAGTCCACGGAGGTCTGAAGTTTGAGAATCTCTGCCTTACGGCATTTGGCGTCAAAACTGAATCAGCACTACTTATACTCATTGAGGTTGGCTAATAGAATAATATTAATTTGGCTTCGTCCATTAAGTTTTACAGCAGTCAGCAGACATAGCAGTCATGCATATGAATAAAATATTCGATTGCTCTACACCCCTTGGAGGGATTGACGCCAAAAAGTAATCAGCATCAATTCACGTGAGAATATGTACATGTACCAAACTTTGCTTGAGGCTTTCATGATGTGAATTTCGAGGTAGAGCTGCCACAAAAAAAAAAAAAAAAAAAAAAAAAAAAAAAAAAAAAACTAGTCACACAGACACATAGACATTTTCCAAAAGTGGTGGAAATGGATCCAGCCGCAGATTCGCGTCGGTCCCGATCCAGCACACCCCTAAAATGGGTAAATCCGACGATATTTGAATACTTTCACAAATCTGATACTATATGTTAGAAAAATAGAAAGTAATTATGTTTTTTTTTTTTTTTCATTTTAAAGGAAACATTTTCAAAATCTTAAAAGAGGAAAAGAGAAACATGTACCTTATGACAGATCTTGCTTTTAGAAGACTAACCGACCAGCATCCATCGAAGAAAGCTGCGCAAATAAAACTGATAAAGACGAAATTGCGAAAATTCAAGTGCTCTCATTTTCTAAAGATTGCGTTGTATGTGACACCACATGATTTTTTAAAAATAAGAGTGAAACTCGTCGAACTATTTTGTCCCAAATGACTGCCTGAGTTATTAAAAGGTTAAATTCCGATGAGTATGGTGTTCTTGACATTTTCTATTTCACTATGAACATATTCATTTTTATTGTTGTTTTTTATATGATAAAACGTTCTAATACGTTAGAAAAAAGCTTACGTCTATTTTAGTGCAGACACACATAAATATACAATTCGAATTCAACGTTGTGCATCATACATTTCATATTTTTTGCAAGCAAGAGTACCAGGTAGGGTGCGTCATATTTTTAAGTGTTATTTTTTCATGGGGCACCTTCTCGTTTTTTTCCTTTGAATGAAAAAAAAATGACTCTTAAAAATAAAAACTCAATAATATTAAAAGTTGCTACCATTGCCTCCAAATTTATGAAATCTTCCTTCTTTTTTTTTTTTTTGCGTCGACTATTATAATTTTCATTTATGTCATTAATTTTAAATAGTGATAAATTAGAGTATTTAGTGACTTTGTATTTATTTAATCATGTTAATTATCTCTAGCTCCAACCAATTATTAACTTCTTAGAAACACAAATTGTTAGTTAACAACGCAGAAAGAAAGAAATGTAAAAACGTTCTACTTGAGAAATCATTAAAAAAAAAAAAGGAAACAATTATGAGATAATTTTCCTGTCATTGCTCTTATAGGCCAGTGCCAATCATGTTTGTGACCAAAAAAATTTAGAACAGGATAAAACCAGTTCGAAAGGTAAGAAAATCTAATAACATTAATAGGAAAAATAAAGTACGGACGAACTGAGTTCGGGAAGGGGGGTGTAGGGGGGGGGGGTTGGGGGGGGAAACGGTTTATCACGATTTCCGGAAAAACTAAGAGTCCTATCAAAAAAAACTAAATTACAAAGTTGTTGGTAATAAAGATCTACAACTTTTGCATTTGCACTTTTTTTCTATAACCTCAAAATATATGCGAAAAATTCAAAAAACCGACTTTTTGGTTTTTTATTTTTATCTCCCACAAAAAAATTTTTTTTTCACTAAATTTAATGAAAAGTTACCTTATTATGTCCCAAATACACTGTAATTTTTTTGGTTTAAAATATTTATTTTTTCTCCTTATTTTGATTCAGTAGTAAAAAAGCATCAGAATTTTCAATTAAAAATCTCACGTCAAAATATCTGATTTTTTAAAAAAATCGGAGCAAGTTTTTTTCGTTGGAATCTCTACTTTTCGATGGTATAAAAAACAATATACAATACTATGGAAACTTTTCGCAAAAAATGAAGAAAAAAAAAAAAAAACACGAATTTGAAAAAAGAATCATCACTATGTAAAATTTTAAGCTATTTATTAAATTAACAGCAAACACAATAATTAACCGCAAACACAATTGGAAAACTAATTATTTTTCATAATATTCAAGGTAACACAGTTCAAAATTGCTGAAGTAGCTCATTTATCCAATCCTACAGTGTAGCTTGCTATTCGTGACTCCAAAAAACTATAGGGGGCACTGCAGTCACCGTCTAATGGTGGATGAGAAGGGTAAAACAAACGCATGCTGTAGCTTGATTTTTCATTATTGTAGTATATTTTTATTTTCAGTTTGTGTCAATGTAACATGGAAAATTTCATTTTTCGAGTAATTAAAGTGTACATTTTAATAAAGAGCTTAAAATTTTACATAGTTATTTTTTTTTTTTTTTTCAAATTCGAGTTTTTTGATTTTTTTCATTTTTTGCGAAAAGCTTCCATAGTATTGTATATTGTTTTTCATACCATCAAAAAGTAGAGATTCCAACAAAAAAAACTTGCTCCGATTTTTTAAAAAAATTAGATATTTTGACGTGAGATTTTTTGATTGAAAATTCTGATGCTTTTTTAATACTGAATCAAAATAAGAAGAAAAAATAAATATTTTAAATCCAAAAAATTACAATGTATTTGGGACATAATAAGGTAACTTTTCATTAAATTCAGTATTTTTTTTTTTTTTTTTTTTTTTTTTTTTTTTTTTTTTTTTTTTTTTTTTTTTTTTTTTTTTTTTTGTGTGGGAGATAAAAATAAAAAACCGAAACGTCGGTTTTTTGAATTTTTCGCTTATATTTTGAGGATATAGGAAAAAAGTGCAAATACAAAAGTTGTAGATCTTTTTTATTACCAACAACTTTGTAGTTTAGTTTTTTTCGATAGGACTCATAGTTTTTCCGGAAATCGTGATAAACCGTTCCCCCCCCCCCCCTTAAACCCACCTACACTCCCTTTCCCGAACTCAGCTCGCCCGTAATTTATTTTTCCTATTAATGTTATTAGATTTTCTTACCTTTCTAACTTGTTTTATCCTGTTCTAAATTTTTTCGACATTTTACCATTTTCAAAGCTATTGGCACTGGCCTATTACTGGTGATACTTGACGCAAGATTTCAATTCCAGACGAGAAAATATTTCTAACTGAACGCGTAAACAAGGATGACAAAGCAAAATCAGTAACTAATCAATCTCTATTGAAAAAAAAAAAAAGAGAGAAACAGTACTTACGCGAAAAGAAGAAATTTTCGAAAGAATGAAAATTATGAAGAATCTGAATCAACGTTCATGAAAGAGTAGTTTTAGCATATGCTGTTACTATATACTTCGAATGATCTTGAAGAACAAGAGTTACCACTAAAATTTTTATTTGGATTTGGTCTTATGTTTTTGAAGAGCATTTTCACTTACAAGAAGGAAAATGCCATCATTTCAACTGTTGCTTCAAGTAGTTTTACTTCACATCTTCTTGTCAGAAGAAGATGTTGTTCTTTTTTGCTTTTAAGGCTACATTTCTGAAGATACAAACTCCAAAATGGTCTCTTTCTTTAAGAAACCTAAAAGAACAACTCCAATAAAGCACTGGGCAGATGTTGTAAAACTAAAACCAAAAAAAAAAAAAAGTTAAAGCATTTTATTACTGACATTCGGATTTTTCTTCATATGAGAATTTTCATCAAGTTTCAGAGGAAATATTTTTAAATAATTTGTATGATGAGTAGCAATTAGAAAAAGTCTCACATACTAGTAATTAAGGGAGCAAAATTGCAATATTGGTGACTGTAAGAGACTGAAATTGTAAACATAAGATATGAATGGCGTAATTGAACTTTTGCATGGTTTTTGATTGACATTTTTACCTAACATAGCAACCATGAAATGCTTATTATTTTATTGTATGAATAGGAAATAAGTATTTGGGTTATGTTTCTAACTTAACCAGTTCAATTTCATATTTATTTGAAATATTATAATAGAAAACTTAGAATTTTTTTACACATCTTTTTCACAATGAATGTAATTTTGATCGCTGGTAGCAACCTCTAAATTTCGTCCAAATTCTACAAAACTTTTATTTTTGCGTTTTTTCATCAAAAGGAAGCAATTAAGGGGAAACCCCATATGAAGTTCAAAAAAATAAATAAATAAATAAATAAATAGTGCATCATAAGACGCACATAGTTGCATTCTTGGGAAGTGCAGAAAAAGCAGCAATGTAACAGAAAGTAAAATATGCTTAGAGTCTGTTCTCATATGATATTACGCTTTAAGGGGGCAGAAAGGTTTTTGAAATTGTGACAGTTTATGGCAAAGGAGAGGAAGGGGTGTGATACGACGATTTTTTATGTAAGGATAGGCTTATGAAAAAATACATGACATGTGACAAATGAGGGGGAGGGTCAAAATGGTGAAAAAAAGGTGTAACATCGTGTATGGAAAACCCTTAGCGTTCAGAAGCTCAAAGCTGCTCTGCCTTAAAAATTAAAATAAAATTAAAAAAAAAAAAAAACAGAGGTTCCTTGGGCTAGAGTATTTTGGGAGGAAGCGAGTAATTTCTTCTGACTACAGTGATATTTTGAGATGACTCAAAATAACAATATTAAAAGTAATTACTAATATTTGAAATGAAAATGAAATGTTTTTCACAACCTCAGATTTAATTTCACCCTTGTGGCACCAAAACGCCTGTTGCAAATTTTTTACCAAATTTTAAAAAAAAATAAATACTGCAACTATTGCCGTTGAACCTAATATTTATTCCAGGAAGTAGAAATGTGTCGGACGAATATCTTTAATAACAATACTAAAAAAAAAAAAAAAATGCATACATTTGTGTGTTTCTTATTTCACGTCAACGTTCAACTTCCAAATTCATTTTTAAGTGCCTACATAATAAATACATATTTTCGAAAGTGTATACAAAAGTTTAAACACAAGATTAATACACTATAGTTTAATTTTAAGGCTTTATTTTTTCATGAATCTTTGTTTGAATGTATTAGTTGTATGACTCTCTATTATTGAATCATAATAACATTTCAGAGTTGATGGTGTGTAAATGAAACAGATTTCAACTGAAAAAAGCATCAGTTGCATTTAATGACATCTTTCTTTATAAAACCAGGAGTTCCACCTCCTACTCTCTACCGTTCGTCATTCCCGAAAATTGCTTCGCAATCTTATTAGGTTTTCGAAGAGTTAATTCGTCTGCTAGGAAGAATCAGAATGGTACCCGTTGCGGTTTGACTAAAATGAATATTCTCTTTCCCATAGAAAATATAATTTAAGTAAAAAGCTGATTATAATTAATGACATACTAGTCGACCCGTGCGGAACTCCGCACTGTGCTTCAAATTGTTTCATAAGGCATTTCGCTCTTTACAAAATTCAAAGAAAGAACATTATGAAGAAGAACCGAAAAAAGTAAACAAAAAAGTAAGCGCACAACAGTAGGCATGTAATTTGAAGACATCAGTAACAAAACCTCGTTAAATACAACGTTGTGATAATTTGATCATCGCTCACTTTTTGTTTGTACGTATTTACAATGCAAACATAAATATTATTAAAAGTGCGGCTGAATGACTCATGAAAAAGCAGTAATTTTGCATGTGAAAAAACAGGTTGTGGCAAATACAGTCCTGTCCATATGAGCATCTGACGGAAAAAAAGAAATATTTAAGAGATGTTTATTGGCAAGGATTCGAACTGTCGCCATTCTGATTAACAGCACACACTCCAAGAAACCTAGCAATGACGCCTTCCTTTACGAATGCTATTCATTGAAGGAATGCGTAATAAAAAAAAGCAAAAAAGCTGTTTGCCCAAAAAAAAAATAAGATCATGCGTCTATGTTTTGTCATTAGCTAGCATGATACGATTTAAAACTATTCGTAAAACATGGAATTTGATTAAAGAATCGGGAAGATCTCACGTAGAGATTGAAAAAAACATTCTAGAGAAGTAATAAATTCGATTGAAAATAAGGGTTTTTGTTTTTGAATATTGAACAATTTCCCATAACAGGCTGCTTTAACTATTACGGCTTAAATGTTAGCACATGTTTTTCTTTTAATCGAACACTCAAAATTCAAAACCAAAACCAGTTGAACTGAGTTCGTTTTTTAAGTGTAATTTTTCGGACGTAGAAAAATGTTATTTTTTTCAGCCGAAAGCAAAGGAGTAGAAAATGATTTCTTACTAATGAAGTTGATAATAATTTTAATGTTTTATATCGTATTCGAATAAATAATTAAAGGTTTACTGGGTGAAACTCGTAGTTTCAATTTGGCGTATTACTTTTTCATTTGTACAAAAGGTCGAACACTACTATTGGAAAAGTGTACATTTCAGTATACAATGAACATGTTTTTCTGCACAAAAAGGATTCCCTTGAGGTAAATCTAATACTGTTATTAAGCTTACATTATGCTTAGTGGTCTGGACGGAGTCAAAGCTTTGAAAAAAGGAAGAACACCCTTCGATTAAGAGTCAAATTATCTGAATGATAATTGTAGCCTGCATAAAGGAGTCGAAACACCTAGTAGCATTCCCACTGCATTTATTTTATTACGTGTGTTATCTGTTGTACGTTATGAGTACATGTAATGCGTAATATTAATGTAAATTTGTTATTATGTCGGACAGTCCGAGCTTGCCCGAAGTTCAGATAGTTTATAGCCGAACGCTCTACCGAAAAAACTTTTCAATTTAACCGAACAACCAAGTCCAGTGCTTTCAAGCTTTATTAAAAAAAAAAAAAAAAAAAAAAAAAAACACACACACACACACACACACGCGCAGGTTAATTTTTTTTTTCTTGCCGAAAGCTACGCAAAAAATTGGAAAATTGTATTAGAACTTTGCTTTTAAAAAAATTTGCATAAGAACTACAGGCTGCATCAAGGTTTTGCAACAGCAAGGGTCGTTTCCGAAAACTTGATTTTTAGACCGTAAGTCTATTTTTCGTCATTAGCCGGCCTGATAAGTTTCAAAATGAGGGGGAATTTCTTCAAGAGATAAGAAAGATCTCGCATACTGACAGAAAAATAATCCACAGAAATAATATATAAGATAAGATATTGAAGAGAAGTGTTTTTATTTTTGAATTTTTTTACAATTTGTTATCGCAGGCTGCTTGAACCGTTAAGGCTTGGATGGCAGCACGTGTTCATCATTTAACAGCACTGTTAAAATACAAAATAATTTGAACTAAGTTTTTTTTAAGCGTAGCTTTTCGAATGTAGTAAAAATGTGATAGGCTATTTGTTTTTTTGCAAAAAAAGATAAAATATATATTTTACCTTTCAAATTGAGGTAGTAATAATTTTTTTTATTTGTACAATGAGTCAAAAACTCATCTATATTTCAAGAAGAATCAATATTTCAATATACGATTTATTATTTTTTTCTGAACAAAAAACAATTCCATTGTAGTCTGAAATCTTAAACCTGATACTTGTATTTTCGCTTACATTATGCTTTAATTTTCTTACCGGAGGCAAAGCTTTAAAAAAAAAAAAAAAAAAAAACCCTTACACTTAAGCTCCATGTTGCATCAAGTTTTCATAACATCAAGGAGCGTTCCTTCATATTTGTTATTCATTGTTATTAAGGGGTTCATTTAATGCGTGATATTTCTCTATTTTTTGATGCAGATTGTCCGGACATGGGACCAAACACTCATTCTCCTGGTTACCAGTCGAACGCTTTGCCGATCAAACTATTCAGTTCTGTCCTTCACAGTGCAAGTTAAAGTTATAAATTTAACCGAAAACCTCATTCTGGTTCTTTTAAAACAGCTTTTTTAAGAGAAAAAAATATTTTTAGACCGTGGGTCTATTTTTCGTCAGTAGCTTGCACGATAAGCTTAAAAATAAGGTGTAAATCATAGAAATCGGTCAAGAATTGCTTACTTAAAACAAGAAGTTTCGTCTAGAACTATACGAGCCTATTTTCCCGTATACCCATACTACTTTCTAGTAACCTGATCAATATTCTCAAAAATAGCTAAAATCGCAAATTGTTTCAAACATATTTTTTCTAATTTCTAGGAATAAAGTATTCCTCACACATCTAAAAAAATTAGATGCGTAAAAAAAAAGCAGCACCTTTTAAACAAAGCAGCTAATACACTTTTTTCCCTTAAAAAAATTCTTTAACAGCTTTCAAAACGAAAAAATAATAATTAAAATTAATAAGTTTATTAAAATAAATACATATAAAAAAAAAAATCGTTTCTTTTTCCCCTGTTGCCAAAAAATAATTTTTTAAATGAATTAATGCACTTACCAAAATAAATAAAAACAATAAAATGTCAACTTAAAGAATAACTTTTCATTGTCAAAAAAAAAACAAAAAAAAAAAAAAAAAAAAACAAATCGTCTGCGCAAATCGTTATATAGAAACATAAATGACTTCGAGTTTATTCGCCGAAAACTGAATACCTAAATTAAAACTTTAGCGTGAAAATAAAAACAAATCATATCAACAATAATTATTTCACAGTTAAAACCATAGCTGCGGAGTCGGAGACGAATATCCAAGAATCGGAGTCAGTCATTTGTCCTCCGTGTATAAATTTTTGCCAAAGCTACGAAGTCGGAGTCGAAGTCGGGGAGTCGGAGTCCGTTTAATTGTCGGGCACAGGATTCGGAGTCGGAGTCAGGTGCCTCTAAATTCTCGGAGTCGGAGTCTGGAGTTTGGGCGTCAAGAGCTATTTCCAACAAAATTTGTTTGAAATAAATCTGCCTTCAAGTACGGAATCTACATTGACTTTCAGTTTCCCCGTAGGCGCTAATGTTAAGTTTTTTTGAACTGCTCAAAATTGAACAAAAAATAGTTCAAATCAAAAAGTGAAATATGGGAATAAGGTGTTCTCGTCGAGATCTTTTGAACAAAAAAAAGTTTGTTCGAATCGGACTATTTATTCAAAAGTTATTAGGGGGGGGACAGACCGACAGACCGACAGACCGACCGACAGACATTTTTCCCCATCTCAATACCCTACTTTCCAATTTTTAATTTTTCGATATTTATTTATTTTATTTATTTTTGATTTTTTTTTGTTTTTCGCGACATTTTTAAGATGCATTAAGCCTTCTTTCATGCTTTTTTCTCCTTTTTCTGACTTTTACCGGGAAAAGAGGCTAAAAAAAGGCTAGAGAAATAATATATAAGGATAAGATATTGAAGAGAAGTGTTTTTTTTCTTTTGAAATTTTTTACAATTTGTTATCGCAGGCTGCTTCAACCGTTATGGCTTAGATGGCAGCACGTGCTCATCATTTAACAGCACTGTTAAAATACAAAATAATTTGAACTAAGTTTTTTTTAAAGCGTAGCTTTTCGAATGTAGTAAAAATGTGATAGGCTATTTGTTTTTTTGCAAAAAAAGATAAAATATATATTTTACCCTTCAAATTGAGATAGTAATAATTTTTTTTATTTGTACAATGAGTCAAAAACTCATCTATATTTCAAGAAGAATCTATATTTCAATATACGATTTATTATTTTTTCTGAACAAAAAACAATTCCATTGTAGTCTGAAATCTTAAACCTGATACTTATATTTTCGCTTTCATTATGCTTTAATTTTCTTACCGGAGCCAAAGCTTAAAAAAAAAAAAAAAAAACCCTTACAATTAAGTATCAGTTTAGCGCCATGTTGCATCAAGTTTTCATATCATCAAGGAGCGTTCCTTCATATTTATTATTCATTGTTATTAAGTGTTCATGTAATACGCAATATTTCTCTCTATTTTTTTTTTGGTGCAGATTGTTCGGACACGGGCCCGAACACTCATTCTCCTGGTTACCAGTCGAACGCTCTGCCGATCAAGCTATTCAGCTCTGTCAGTCACAGTGCAAGTTAAAGTTATAAATTTAACCGAAAACCTCATTTTGGTTCTTTAAAACAGCTTTTTTAACAGAAAAAACTATTTTTAGACCGTGGGTCTATTTTTCGTCAGTAGCCTGCATGATAAACTTTAAAATAAGGTGTAAATCAAAGAAATCGATCAAGAATTGAGGAAGATCTCGCGTAGAAACAAAAAACAGGCTAGAGAAATAATATATAAGGATAAAAATACCACAAATTACCCTGGGTTTTTTTAAAATAAGAATTACTTATATGAGACTATGCTTGCAACAAGGGTGAACTCGACAATGCTATCAAAGTCTAGTTTACCCTTATTGCACGCATAGTCTCATATCTTCAGTTCTAATTAATTGAAAAAACTGGAACTAACTTTATCTTACGCCGTAAAGAAACGAGGTGATGTGTGCATCACATGACTTCCTTTTACGCTAATTTAATGATAATAGTGCCTTGGACTTGGAGTTAGCAAAGAGATTCTTTAAATACGTTCACCCCAAGTTTGCTGCTAACCCCCGAAGCAAAAAAAAAGTTTCATACTGATAAATTTTTCCCAATATTCGCAATTATAATGTGATTTAAAGGAAATTTCTAAACATCGCCAATAGTGGTCAAATTGAAACCAGATTAAAAAAAAATAAATAAATAAATAAAGAATTTGTCGCCAAATTGGCGACAAAACGGCGAATAAAAGCTTGGCGAACTATCGCCAAGTGTTTGCCAAATTACAACACCACTTGAGTTAGCATTGAAATTAACAATGATTTCCACCCAAAAAAGTGTAAAAGACCCCCTTTGGAACATCCGAATGCAACCAAAAAGAGAAGTGCACAACTAGACCCCACTAGGAGTCTAGAAGCAAAATTTCAACTTTCTCGGACATACCGTTCTTGAATTATGTGACATACATACGAAAATACGTACATCTGCACACACACACATACGAACAGACATACACACGTACATACGAACGTCACGAGAAAACTCGTTGTAATTAACTCGGGAACCGTCAAAATGGATATTTCGGGTACTTATACGTTCTTAGGCATATATCCAAGTGTAGTCGGGTTGAAAAAAAACCTCAATATTCGTTCGGGGGCTAGCAAAATGGAAATTCAGGTCGATTTTTAACTGACTTCAAAAAAGGAGGTTATGATTTCGTCATGCGGCTTTTTATGTATGTTTTTGGATTATTCCAAGCCTACTGGACCGATTTGAAAAAATCTTTTTTTTTTTTTTTTTTGTTTGGAAGGGTATACTTCCCAGATGGTCCCATAATAATTTGGTCTGCATCTGGTAAGGGTCCCGGAGAAATCCAAGAAACTTTGAGTTTCACACGTTGTGGATACGTAATCCAGCGTATGTCAGCGGGCGGAATACGTCACAGGTCAAGTGGATTTTCCTTGACCGATGTATTTTCACAGCAAAAGTTTTGCCTTCGTCTTGAACAAGATTTCTCGCGGCATATGGATGATTAATTTTTGCCGCCTGTTAATTTTTACTTATAGGTGTTACCAATGTTTTACTACGTAGCAAAGCAGTAAATTAAATAAATTTTGCTACTTTAATAGCTGAATCAATTACCTTAATATTATTTTTAACTAAAATAACTTAGTTTATTCACTATTTTTTTTTTTTTTTTTTTTTTTTTGATAGTTCAATTTTTAAACATATTTAGTGTTCAGTCCAAGGGAAATTGAATACAGAACACCCCTCCCCCGATGATTTAACTTATATAATAATATGTTGTGACTGGTGTCTGATTTCTCAAGTTCGACCAGTATTCTAGACTTACTATTTCACAATGGCCGCCAGTTTAATTTGAAATTAGGTTCATACTTATTAGCATTGTTCAAAAAAAGGAGGAGGTTCTGAACTCGCCGGAGTATTTTCTTCTTTGTACAATGTTTTACAAATACTCGAAAACACCTGTATCCAGGGGCGTGCACGGGAGGGGGGAGAACACATGTTGGTTCTGGGACTGAGAATGAAGGGGGCCCAATATGTTTAAAACTATGGTGAACTATAGTGGTAAACAATATGGAGAGGAGCCCGGAAAAATCATTTGTGACGAGCCCCAGAAGTTCTGTGCACGCCCCTGTCTGTACCGATTAGGAAAATTCTTTTTTTTTTGAAACGGTTTACTTCCCCGGCGGTCTAATGGTAATCAAGTTCGGATTTGATGAAACTGAGGGAATTTTTCAAATATCATACTCAGATTTAAAGCGATTTGTACTTTATTAACTTATTTGCATATCGTCTCACTTAGTGAAGCGGTTTTTATGATTTTTTTTTGTTTATTGGATAGGGAGTGGTCTAACTTTACTCTAAGGTTCCAAATCTTTGATTTACCCTATTTTTCCTTAAGAAAAAAGTTATAGGTAAAAAACAATAAATTTTATGTAATTTCCCTCACGAACGATTAAATATAGAACCCATTGTTAAAAAATGCCATAAAACAAAGGTATGTGTTTTCTTTACCCACAGTTAAAGAAAGTAGTAAAAAGCATTATTATTAAGAGTAATAATAATTAAAATTTTGAATTAAGGGGATTCTCTGAAGCAAACATAAAATTCATTCTAGTAGAATTTTTTTATCTTTATCTATAATGGGGGCATTTGAAAAACCATGCGACTTTCATCACGAGTTACATGACACGTATTCTTGTGAAACATAAATTGCAATTTAAAATTTAACAATTTTCAATGTTACAATTATTAATTTACAATTTTACGACTTGCAATTTACAATTTATTTGTAGTTTGAGAAATCGTAAACATTTACATGGTTCTAACTAAATACTGAATCCACACAGTCTATACTTTTCATCAGAAATGAGATGTATCAATTGCTGCATTTCTACTAATACTCGTTGATCGTGAGGTTAAGTTAAAAGTTAAATGGTTCTAAATCAGATCGAGCTATTACTTCAAGTCTTGACTATGCTGAGAGCTACGTATACTCGTCCTTTCGCAAAGTTCTATTTTCCTAAATCTATGACAGCTTTATAGAGGGTTGTGTGATACGTATTGTTGTGAAATATAATTTACAATTTACAATTTTAAACTTAAAAAGAGATTTTTGTTGTTTTTTTAGTGACTCATGCATTGGCTTTCGAAAAGCAAACTTTCATAAAGTCTAAATAATAATAAAGACAAAAAATTTTTGTTCATAGTTGCGCATTTGAAAAAGCCTTTCTTCACAGTCGTCGGAAGTCTCCGAGAGCTGTGGTCTATTTCTTTTTCTATCGTGCTCATCTTAGTTGGTTTCAGACTCAAGTGTTCGACGTTTTCATCTCGACATGCGTGTAAGAAAGACCTCAACGTCATGTACCACTTACTCTATCCTACGAACTTATTTTATATTTACACCACTAAAAAGCAAAAAATAAATTACTTTTAAATAAAAAAAAGCCGCCTTCAAAAAACACCAAGGAACTAAAAAGCAAAAAGATAACCAATTACTCTTACATACTATTCCTACCCAAAATTAGAAATGAAATTTATTTTACAATTCCAGTACAAAAATCAACTAAACTAAACATCCAATTATAAAACAAACACTGATTTTAATTACTATACGATGAATTATTTTAAATACCTAACTAATTATATACGATCTCTTAATTTTTAATAACCGTTTGAAGTCGGAGTCTCCTATAAACTACTACCTAACGTAACTGAGTAGGTTTGGTTTTAAAGACTGATTTCGTGTTTAGTTAAATTAGTGCTTAATTCAGGATTCGGTGGGCTGTCAGTTACGTTAGATAGTAGTTTATAGGAGGCCCCGACTTCAAAAGGTTATTAAAAATTAAGAGATCGAATATAATTTGGTATTTAAAATAATACATCGTATAGTAATTAAAATACGTGTTTGTTTTATAATTGGGTGTTTGGTTGATTTTTGTACTGGAATTGTAAAATAAATTTCATTTCTAATTTTGGGTAGGAAATAGTATGTAAGTGCAATTGGTTATTTTTTGCTTTTTAGTTCCTTTTTGTTTTTTGAATGCGGTTTTTTCTTTATTGAGTGAAATTTTTTTCGTGAATGCAATACTCCCTTTACCATGTAAAAGGAATTAAAAAGCTCTGCCGAATGACATAGACCTCTTCTGTTCCATAAAACAGCCACAGACAAAATTTCGCAATTTTATTTGACATTTTTTATTTCCTTTTACAAAGTAAAAAAAGTATTGTTTTCGCGGAAAATTTTTCACCCAAAAATCGGCCTTAATTTCCGTTTTGCTCGCCCCCCAATGAACATTGATTTTTTTTTTCAACTCGACCATGCGTGGATATATGCCTAAGAATTTATACACACCCGAAATTTCCATTTTGACGATCCCTAAATTAATTACAACGAGTTTTCTCATGACGTATGAATGTACGTATGTACGTATGTGCGTATGTGTGTATGTGCGTATGTATCTCGCATAACTCAAAAACGGTATGTCCTAGAAAGTTGAAATTTGGTACATAGACTCCTGGTGCGGTCTAGTTGTGCACCTCCCCTTTTGGTTGAGTTCGGGTGTTTCAAAGGGGGTCTTTTACACTTTTGTGGGGGGAAATCATTGTTAAATTCGATGCAAACTCTAGTGGTGTTATAATTTGGCAAACACTTGGCAATACATCGCCAAGCTTTTAGTCGGCCAAGTTTTTTCGCCAACTTGGCGATAAATTTGGCAGGTTTTTTAAATTTTATTCCTAGTTTTATTTTGGCCACTTATTGGCGATATTTAGAGAGTTAACCATTGAATCACATTAAAATGTCCAATATTGGGAAAATTAATCTGTATAAAACGTTTTTTTGTTTCAGTTCGCAACAAACTTGGGGTAAAAATATTTAAAGTTTCTTTCCTTACTCCACGGCACTATTATCATTAAATTGGCGTAAAAGAAAGTCATGTGATGCACACATCAGCTCGTTTTCTAACCAGGAAACATCACGAGCTCAGTAATCATGAAAAAAGTTAAAAATGGTCGCATTCGAAAGAGTATCTTTAGAAAAAAATTTGACCCAAATATTGTGTGCCCTCGTCCTTTTGTTTTTGAGATATGGGGGGTCAAAGTTTGTCGAAATCTTACGAAAATTCGCCAAATTTAAAGACTTGGCAAGAAATGGAAAATGCCACGTGATTTCATCGCCTGCGTCTAGCAAGACTCTCATTCCCATTTCTGGTCATCTGCAAAGCGCGTAAACGATGTTTCGAATTAACCCTTTACTTGTGTGTGTAAAATTAAAAAGTAACTATGAAGCCTGTGAAATGGAAACTAGAGAGCTTTATCCAGAGGAGCTACAACTTTATAACGAAATTGAACGTAAGATTTAACTTTGTAATCGTGATAATAATGCATTTCAGAATTTAAGTGCATTTCAAGTGTGTTTTACTTAACTAATTTAAATTTGTACTCTTGTTATTAAATGTGTTGTAAGTAATTAATAATTATGTACGAGAATTAAAATGAATAAGATAAAAAACATGCTTATTAAAGCTTATATATTGAAAATAAAATGGATAGTTTTTGATGTTGAAAGAAAATGATCATCGATTGTAGTATCCCAGCTCTTATTTATTTTTTCAAAAGTTATTATTATTCATGAAGTTTTTTGCCTGATTACTGCTAGCAAAAATGTTTAATTTTTAATTTAAAATCAAAAAAAAAAAAAAAATAAAAATAAAAAAAAGAAAACAACGGATAGTAAATGTCAAAAATTTGCACAGCAAAACTAACGATGTCGGAAATTACTTCACAACAGATTTTTATCAAAAATTTTATAGTCTACGTTCATTACAACAACCCCTGTAGTTCGAAAAAGTCTGTCACTGCAACTGAAAGTCGCTATAACGTAAATGCACATCATATTGCATGTTATTTAGTCATTTCTAAAAATACTGAAGTCACTTTTACCAATTATGTTTCAAGTTAAAAAGGAATTCAAATACGAGCAAAATAAAAATTAATACAGTTTTTTTTTTTATTTGACTTGTTAGAGGGCTTACACATAACTTGAAAACGATACACATAACGAAAAACACACTGGAAATAACTGACAGAAATCGTTTTTTTTTAATTTGAGAACATGATTTGCAATCTTTAAAATTGTCGTTTTCTTCGTATTTAGATACTGTTGAAGACTTCAGATATACGACTTTTCAAAAAAAAAAAAAAAGACTTTAAAGTGTGTTTATCGTTTCTCTATGGTTATCATATTTTTTTCAAAACAGTTTCATCATCGAATAAACTCTTTCAGTGGAAATATATCACCCGCAGAAGCATAAAGTTTTAAACATCAGTTTTTTAACAGACAGTCTTAAGAATAACAAAAAAGTTTAAACTTTGAACGGTATATTCAAATGTATTCAGTTAATACGTTCTATTGGATACTAAAATATCATTACATCTGTGGAATTTTAAACGAGATTTTGTGCTCGAACCCTATGACAGATCGGTCGCAGTAATAGGAGGTCGTTCTTGTTGACTGCAGTTAGGAGCGCACTGATGGGATTGCACTGTGACCTCCCAAAAATTTTCCTTATTCGACAAAGTTCGTCTGACAGTTCGGCAAATTAGAGGACATAATTACAATTTTTTAACTCCCGAAAATCACTTTTCATACATTATTATTTGCGCATACTCTTATTTTATCGCTCGGCAAAATTTGAATTTTCTTTCGGTAAATTGAGAATTTTTGCTTTCCCTAAAGTTTAAGCTCGGGGAACCTCTCACTGCAGTATATTTTAATTTGCTTTATTACTACAGTAAAATGTCAAAAATCAGAACAAATTAGCTTTGCACAGAACCTAAAAGAAAAAATAATTAATACTTATGAGAACCTTGTTTAGAAATAAAATATATTTCACCAATAATAATAACTACGAAAAATAGTGAAGAAAAATCTACTTACATCTACTACTACTACCTAAAATGCTAAAAGACATTTTTATCTTGACCTTCTCCATAACATTTTACAGAGGGGAGGTTCAAATTAAATTATTCGAGAAAATTACTTTTAGTTATTCGAAAAGCAACAAAAGACACAGCCACATTCACATTTCTGTAGTTGGAAACAAATGTTTGAAGGAACTCCCCTCGGGGTCTAGGGGATTCGTCAAAAGAAAATATGATTTGAAGTCAATATACATTATATTTCCATTGTTTTTACAATAAAATGAAACAAATATTTCGGGCGGTGGCGTTTTCCCCTATACAGTTGTACGTTAATATCCCGGAACACAAGCCCCTAAAAATTTCAATGCCGCAGTCTGTGCCACGACACCCCGCGCCATGGTAGTCACCCCGAGTAAAGAATTAATGCGCTATTTCTCACGCGCTTTGGTGGTGACCAAAAATGGAAGTGAAATGTCTTGTCAGATGCAGATGTTGAATTCGCGCCGTACCTTCCATTTCTGAACAAAACTCGCTAAATTTGGCGACTTTACTAAAAATTTCGGCAATTTTTAAGACCTCATATTTCGATAACGTGGTCACGAGGGCACGTAGTTTCAGTGCCATAAACATGTTTTCCAATGCTCTTTCGAATGCCACCAATTTGGAATTTTTTTGAATTTCCTTGATCGTGATGTTTCCTGGTAAGTATCAAGACACACATACACTTTAAGATTATTTTTAAAATTTTTGAATTTATTTAAAAACAAAACGAAGCAAGACAACGCAGAATTTTATAACACGATGACCGTTAGGCATCGAATTTAAAGCATACCGTAAAACCGTACAACTTTAGGTCCCTTTACGTGTATTTTTCTTCATATTTTCATTATTCTTTGCCAAAAAATGTTGAGAATTTAGCCACCGGATATGTCTTCAAGCGCAATACGAGAATTTCTGAATGAAAATTTATTTATGTATTCTAAAAACGCTTTTGCATTACTACAAGATAAAATTGATGATTTGAGAGCTTTGATGATTTGCCAATGATTTTGAGTGGGGATTTCAACATCAACTTTGCAGATGATAAAATTATACCATTTATTGAATTTTTAAATGGAGAATTTAATTTAACGATGTTCGATGATTTCAATCAGCACAACAAGATTTAAAAGTTCAGTTTATGCAGTCTTTAATCGATTTTCAAAAAGTCATAATTTGATTAAAATGTTATCTAGGCATACATACTATATTTACATAGAATTGATTTAGATGGTGAAAAACATCTTTTAAACAAAAGAGAAAAACTTTAATTTTAACTATAGGAGTTAATTTTATAGGAGCTTATATTTTGCAGGAACTAGTTAATTGATTTTGAGCTTCAAGTTAGGGATCCGGACCTGGACACCATCTCCTTTCTTGCGCTGCTGATAAAATGAAGTAAGAGCAGTTTTCAATTTTACCGAATGACCTCAAAAACTAACAATATTTTTTTGATAATTCACTTTTATTTAGCTGATATATCAACACTCAATCAGTAAAAAAGAGAAAATAAAGAAATAGGAAAATTATCCCAAACGGTGCCAGTATTTATAATCAAATATCAATAAATATACGAAATATGAAACATAATTAAGAATGCTTATTTTATTTGAATGTGCAATTTTAAACTGCAGTGGACTCTCGCTCCAACGTGATTCGACTTACTCGAAATGGATAAATAGCGAACTTTTCTCGAGTAACGAATTTTGGAGCTCACGCGAATTCCTCATCCCGCAACACGAAAGTTTTCGGCAGGGAATCGCAAGGCTTAGGTATCACCTTCTTCATTGGGTACTAAATATCAGTTTCGTAAATGGACTTTCCCTTTACCATCACTGAAAGCAAAAGTACCTCGCACTGTACTAGTCGAAACATCGCTTTGTTAATTTACAAATCGCCACTCCGCATCTTTTTCCTTTTAAATATGAAGTTGTTGAAGCATAATTTCACATAAGCGGGCTGTTTATCTAAATTTTTAAAATGGAAGTAAAAATAGAAAGTTTCCGACAATTAAAGAAATTTAAAAAATGTCGATATGCTTGAACAACTAAAAAGTGCGTCGAATATAATTACTGTATCTACTGTACAGTACTATTGTAGTACTGCATTTTATTATTGCTACATACTTATATGTACCGTCTAATTTTATGCCATTCTCTCCCATTGATTTTGTGCATTCTAACCGTATTTTTATTCAATAACAGAGCATTAATTTAAATACAGTAAAATTTCAGTTATCTATGCTTAAATTCGGTAATAGGAAGTTAAGAAATGGGTTAAAACAATTTGATGCCTAAAATAATAGTTATGTTCAAAAAAAAAAAAAAAAAAAATCGTATAGATACCCTTTTCCACAAAGGGAAATTTCAACCTGCGTGCACAGGTGTATGAGGGCCGAGGAACCTTAAAATAAATTCAATTATTATTCATGATTAAATTATTGCCTTGAAAAGGCTTAAATTGCTGTACGAATGACCTTCAGTAGAAGCATTCAGATTTCCGTATTGTCACCTCGGAGAACGATACATTTTAGCATGTCCAGGGACCACGGGAGTCATGTTTAAGCAGAACATATGGTCACCTTAGTCATACCTGTTGCTTTCCAACTTAGCCCTTTTTTGCATTAATATTTCCTTTTTTTTCATTATCTTTATCTGAGTTAAGTAATTTAATTAGCTACTCCATTTTAAGATACATTTTATGTCCAAATGCTGCGCTAAATATGTTGTACACTTTTATGCTTTTCACAGAACCTTACTCAAAGTGGCCCTCTACAGGATCCCGACTTTGTGGTCTGCTGTCTCAAAAAGATAGCATCCTGTGCAGGAGATGTGCTTATGGGCAAGGTCAACCAGTTGATAAGGTCAACCAGATGATCAAATTTTCAAAATTAAGATTTCTAAACAAATAAGGTGTCATTTTAAAGGTAAAGAGTTGTATATTTTGAAATGCCTGTCTAAAATTTGATCTTTTCAGTTATAAATAAGTTACAGGAGGTTAAACTAAAGTCCACATCTGGAGTATTTTTTAACCGTATTTGGTGACTCTCAAAGAAATTCTGTTTTTCCCAAAAAATACATACTAATATTATGAATTGAGATTAATAACCATTTAAAGATACAATGTGTTGCTGGTGATGCTGCAAAAATGTGGCAAAATATAATTCATTTTGATTTGTAAAAGAATTCCTGTGGGGTATATTAAGTGTTTTACGTCCGACACCAAAATGTGCAGTTAATTATGCTGAGACAATAATTTTAAAGCTACATACATGTAATTTTGGGTACAAAGTAAGATTTTCAATCTCATTGATGTAACCTATTTTTATTTTGTAACAATTAAATATTAATATTTTTTACTAAAATCTAAGTGTCGGACGTAAAAAAATTTTTACATCTGACACTGTTACATTCCTTTAAACAACATATGTTTTCAACTGTGTTTCTCATTTTTTTTGCCTTTGATTTCAAAGTTAAAGTAAAGCATGCATAAAAAACAACTTAGTGAATTTACTGTATAACATTTAGGGTTGCTAGGGGTAAGTAGGACCCCTTTTGAGAAAAGGTGTGTTGGATGAACAGTTGATTAAGTTTCAAGTTGATTAAGTTTAAGAATATTTGCCAAAACTATGACTGGAAATAGCAATTGGAAACACTAAATGACTGCGTCTATGTAAAGTTGGCTAAGGAAGAACCATTATTAAAATTCAATCCATATAAATCTTGATGGTTTTCTATCAGTTAAGTTTCACAAATAACTAATCACCAGCTTTTGTAGCTGAACTATCAATTCCTACTAAGTCATCATAGTTGTCTTGCATTTCACTAATACAAATATTACATCAGAGAGTTGCTTTTGATTTTCATATTCTCACTTTTATGGGGGGAACCACTTACTCCACAGTGTTGGGACCTCTTCTAGCGAAATTTTACGGGGTAAGTGCGGCTCCTCCTCTAAAACAGTTTTAAACAATATTTTGTTCAAAAATTCTGATTGCAATATGCACTCTAAGTTAGTAACTGTACTAAAGTTACTTACTTAGAGTGTTACGTTAAGTAATAAACTGTACATGAATGTTTAATGATCATAAAAAATATATGCTAACCGGGAAACACTTTGAAAAATTCTGCTTAAACTCGCCAAAAAAAAAATTTCAGATTTTTTTTTTGACTAAGTCATCTGACCAAGAAAAAAATTTCCACGTAACCCAATTATATTCAAAACTAATCACTGTGATGAACCATGACATGATCAATATAAAAAAGTATAAAAACCATATACATATTTCAGTTTTAGGGGGTGACCCACTTACCCCAGTGTCCCACTTCTCCAATCAACCCTATTTTTGAATTTACTTCATAAATCTTGTTTCAGTATATGTAACCTATATTATATATTTATGACTGTAATCATTGTTATGTATTTACATTTAAGAGCAATAGTTTACGTCCAATATGAAATTTACGTCCGACACCAAGCTAAAAATATTTTTTAAATAATTTTATTCCTTATAATATCATTTGAAAACTGTGAAATATGCTTCAATAATAAGTATACTTTATAATTATGCTGTTTTTAAAATTAAAATGTAAGCCAATTCACAGACTTTTAATAATTTTTAAGTGAACCATCAATTTTACTATTTGTGTGTTTACGTCCGACACCAACTCTTTACACTTTTTTAATTTATACTTTAGGGATCTATTTTAAAAAACTAACATAATTTTTATTCCGTGGGATGTAGTACGTATCTTGTAAATAAATTTGATCATTTTGGAACAGTTTATATTTGGTAAATAGAATTAAAACTGCGAAATTTTTCTTCATTTTTTACGACCGACACCATGGAATTGCCTTTATTTAATGTTTATTTATTTTATATTGTTTACTCATTTGTTTATTTATTGTACATTCATCTTTGTTTTTTTTTTTAAATTCATCTTAATTTACTAAATCGTTATTGTTACTATTTTCATGGCTTAATGAAGATAAAATATCTATTAAACCATGAATGATGAGTGTGGTACCACCATTTCTAGTCTGTTCAGACTTCCAATATTTACACAAAGGGTCCACTCAAAGCAAATAATGTAAAAAGACTGAAGTTCTTTTCTTTTTTTTTATTTTTTTTTTTTTGACATTAAACATCACCTATCTTCCCACTAATCTAAGGAATGAATAGAATCTAGTTTTTTTTTTTTGAGATCAGTTCTCTTAAGCATTCAATAAAAAATACATAGTGGTATATTTTACTTAAAATACTCACAACGAGTAATAAAAATATTTATCACTCTCATTTTGTTTTTAAAAATTGTTTAAAAAAAATAAAATGCAGGTAAGATGTCATTTCTGTACCTTGTCTACAACATGCATTCTATCGATTTTCCAGCAAGTTTACTGTGTAATGAAGCTGTGTTAAAAATGTATACATACAAGTATTATACGTAAAATAGCATAAGTCTAATTAAATGTGTCAAATCGATACTCCTAAAATCATTCCACATTTTGTATATGTGTCCATAGATACTGCCATTAGTACAAAAGAAAAGAAAAATAGATCTTAATATACATATTACGGATTACGGTGTTAGTTAGCCACTTGAATTCCCCCCTTCCCCCTTTTTTTAATCTTAAGTAAGCCATGCATAATTTTGTTTTGAATGTAAATCAAAATGTAAATTTTGAATGTGAACTATAGTTAAATTTTGATAAAAAAAACATTTAGCGGTTAATTAGTTCTATTGAGATCCCTGGTAATTCCTATTGGTAATTAAATTTTATATGTCCTGTTTAAATGTTTTTAAATTAGTTCAGAATATTTTGTCTTATAAAAATAATTTCAATTTTTAGAACATGTAGAATAAAACAGATGTTAAAAAAATGTTTTTTAAAAGTAAACTTTTTTTTGGTCCCTCTTAGCAATTTAATTGAAGTTTGCTATTCTCCTTTTATCCTTCGTAAAATTTGAATGCTATCAAGCATTTGCATAATTGTTTTTTAACTGAGTAGTGCTTTCATATTACATTAATACAATAAACAGTTTTCTAATTAGTTTTTATTTTCAAATATTTTCAGTATACACTTACATATTTTTTGTTTTAACTTCTAATAAATAGAAATTTGGATACCAACTGCAAAAAAGCATTTTTTATGTAGTCTGATCCAAAGTTTCAGTTTACTACTTATTTCAGTTTCTTAACTCTAGATATGCTACATAAATCAGAGAAAATCAATAGGGGAAAATACCAGTGTAAAAAAAAATGTAGTATTTGTGAGGCCAAAAGCATAAAATTAAGGAAACATTCCTGAAAGCGAAATTATGTGTAGCAACATAATAAATGTGCCATCGTGCCCAATTTCTTTCTTCTTCTGTACAACAGACAAATAAATGAAATAAGCAAAATATGTTCTGAAATGTTGGGGAATGATCTTATTTATAAAAAATATTACATTAAAAAAGGTTTGAAACAAAGCAAAATTATGTTAAAAATAAAGTTATTGTAATTTCTGACCCGTCCTTGCTACTCCTTGAAACAAAAGTCGTAACTTAAATCAGCAACTTTTTCCTTTAAAATTAAAAATATTATGTGTTTATTTACAAAATTTGATCCCCTTAAATGTGTTCACTTAGGTACTATTAAAACGTACAAAAAAGTTTTGCTAACGTACAACACCAAAAATTCTTGAGAATAATCAAAATTCAAAATATTTCTTCACAATTTTTGCCATATATATATTTTTTAACATACTATTGAAATTTGAATCAACATTACTTAAAATAAAGTCTTTTGTCAAACTTTTCAATTTTAATTACTCGAAAAAAAAATTAATCTTTTCCTGAGTTTGTGAAGCATTTAAGTTAGGACAGTAGTTAATTTTTTGCATGAAATTTGAATTTAAAACCATTGCTAAATTTGGACAGTAAACCCTCATTAATCCAGACCCAATTAAACCTGTCTTTGCTTAATCTGAACAATCATTTATGTGTACATGTTGTATAAATGAAAGGCCATTAGAGCAATAATCTATTTTTGTGGGCTGTAGTTTGTATTTTTATATTTTTCTCTTACGCAGTTTTATATTTCATTGTCTTGAGTTCAAAATTTTACTGTGTACAGTAGTTTGTTTATTCACCTTGGTTGAATTTGTAGATTAATTTGTTTAATCCATACTTTCATTAATTCAGACGACTTGGATCCCGTATTAGTTACTACATTTAGATATTTTTTCGACCATTGCATGGTTTATATTTAAGAATTAAAACCCAAAGATTAGTTATGAGATGAATTTTTCAACTTACCATAGGCAAAAGTTAATGTACTCGTAAAATCACCCATGTAAGTATTTTTTACACTTATAGAATTTTTATATTGTATCTCCTTTTGGTTATGAGAAATAACATAAACATGTTGAAAATTGAATATTTTAAAACTTTTTATGTACATTTGTGAATAAAGATATTATTTAATTTATATTTTGTGTTCATTTACTGATTTTGCCATTATTTTCAAGTATGTTCGGTTAATTTTAAAAAGCAATGCTGCAGTTGGAAAAAATATTTTGGGAAACTCAAAAAAGAAAAGATGGTGTGAAACCAGTTAACACAGTATTTGCAATATTTTTACAACAAAAAAACATTTTTTGGAGACAGCATGCTCCGTACCCCCAACTGCTGCCACTGTTCTGTTTAGATGACATATCCATAACACGCAAACAACACTTTTTCTTACTTTAATTGACTATCATTAATGTGTCGCTATGTCGAAATAAATGGATGTGTTGCTTAGAAAAAACTTTGATGTTTAAAAATACAGTGGCCGCTGGTTAATTGAATCCGAAGTAAATTCAGTCCAACGCGTTATTGAATCAAATCTTTAAAAACAGAACAAAATCCAGGTTTTATGAATTTGCGACTTTATTGAATCAGCCACTTTACAGAATCAAAACTGTGTAGAACAAAGGGGATTCATGTAAGAGGTGGCCACTGGATAAACCATAAAAATAATGTGTATTAGGTTTGTTTGCCACTTGAAACTTGCACATGCTACAAAATTTGGTGAATTTTTTGTATTTTTTAAAAAAATGTTTTATTTACATCAAATAGAAAAATAAGAGTTCAATGTTCTTGAACTAATCTCCACTACAACCTAATTTTTCATGGTGTTATGCAGGGGTGCCACCTGGGGGGGGGGCGGTCGTGGCGCACATTGCGGCGTTGAAATTTAATGGTAGGGGTTGCTTTGAGGGGTATTTTTCTCTTTTTTGGGGGGGGGGAGAGTTTGTGGCATTTAGAGAGATGCTCCCCTGCTTTTGGGGGGGGGGGGGTATAATCATCCCTGTGCTATGTATAGATTATAAAATAGGGGGAGGGTTCTGTTGAGCGATCACGATTGCTTGCTGTTTTCACTTGACAGCAGTTGATTTATTTGTCTTTTGATTTTATTTTTCTATGCTTATAATGTGGCGTTCTGTACCTTAGAATCAAATTACAGTGGACGGCGCTTTATGTGATCACATTTAATATTTGTGTAACACAGTTGTTTATCAGCTGAACCTTGTTTGGTTGTGCATATGTACATTCAACATTTCTCTTTTATTATAATGAGCCGGTTATTGATACCAAATCACTTTCGCCCAAATATTATCACATTAGGTGGTGTCTACTGAATTTACAAACCACCACCTTTAGTTGACACAATCTTTTTTACGAAAATCGGAATACAGCACATAACATCTAACATCCAGCCCATGGCATTCATTTGAATTTTGACGTCTTGAATTCAAAAAATGGTTGCATAAAAGCCATTAGTAGAAACAGGAAACCCAACGTGTCAAGTCCTATCGCAGTTTTTGATTGCAAAAAACATGATTTTTATTAATTTCTCAAAATCCACTTTTTTTATGTATAGTAACAATACACAATTTAAATGCTAAATAAATCCAAACCAAATTCAAACAAAAACTTATTATCTGTTGTGTTTTTTAAACATACTTTATATTAAAACACTACCTGCATATATTTATTTATTTATTTATTTTTCTTTCTAAAAGAACACCTATTGATTACAAAGTCAGCTTGATTACTTCCTAACAATCTTTGAATTATGTTTTTTACTCAACTTGTATAAAATTGTAATTTTTTTTTATTTTGCAGAAATACTCTTACCTGTCAATTTTATTAATTTGGATTATCAATTAGTTTATGCAATTAATTCGGAGTTTAAATTCAACGAAAAAGTTTGCCCTGCCTGTCCTAAGGGGGGGGGGGGGTGATGTCTTTTTTTCACCCCCTCCCCCTTCTACATTAATTTCTGAATCAATCATACATTATTTGAAAAATGAAATGTTGACTTGTGTGCAAAATAATTGAGGAAAAATTCGATGCATAAACGAAAAAAAAAAAAAAACGAGAATTTTATTGCTTATGCGTTTAATTACTTGGAATACATTTTTATTCACACAGAAAAGAAATAAAAGTTCAAGCACATTTGAAACAATATATAATATTTATATCATGAGCTTAATTCTTCCCCATTTAAAAGAGGTTCCTTGTAACCCCCGAAACACGTGTACAGTGTCCTGCAAATTTGGACATTAACGTTGTATTATTTATGTTTTGTTTTACTTTTCATCACAAAGGCAAAAGCACAAATTTAGCTTTTACTTTTAAATCTGCTCATATTTTTTCTCAAAAAAAAAAAAAAAAAAGAAGAAGAAGAAGAAGAATAACAAAAATAAATAAAAAATCTCTGAAATTCTGTATTAGTCAAATGAAATATTAAAATTATAAGAGTTGAAAAAATATCTTTATGCCTAAAAAGTAAAAAGAAAAAATAAGTTCTTGTTTTACATTATAATTATTACTGGATTCAATAGTAATGAAATTAATAATGAAATCGAAAATCGACGTAGGTGATTAAATGAAAGAATGCAATAGAACCAGAATTTTTTTTTTACTCATTTAGATTTTAATAACATTGATTTTTTATTTTATTTTCGATTTCTTAGAAATACTTAAAATAATAGTATGTTAAACTACGCACTGCTTCTACTTAGGAAGAGATAACCCGCCTTCGTGAATGTAAGAAGATTCATAGATATTGAAATCAAAAACGCAGGTTTGATGGTGTTTTTTGTTTTAATAAGTGATACTTGAAGTGAATGTAGAAAATTTTCATTCTTTAGTTGAAAGTAGGGATGGGCATAATCGAGATCTTTTGATAATCGAGATCTCGGGAATCGAGTACTTCTGATAATCGAGTGATTGATAATCGAGATCTTTTTAAGTCGATCACTCGAGTGATTGATAATCGAGATCTTTTTAAGTCGACTACTCGAGTGATTGATAATCGAGATCTTTTGAAATCGAGAACTCGAGCGATTGACTTCTCGAGATCTTCCCAATCGAGTACTCGAGCGATTGACTTCTCGAGATCTTTGAAATCGAGTACTCGAGCGATTGACTTCTCGAGATCTTTTGAATCGAGTACTCGAGCGATTGACTTCTCGGGATCTTTTGAATCGAGTACTCGAGATGTTTTAAATCGAGATCTCGAGATGTTTCAAATCGAGATCTCGAGACGTTTGAATCGAGTACTTGAGTAGTTCATTTTCTGAGCTTTTCCAAAATTGAGTTGACTGCTACGGGGGTGCCCACTAAAAGGGGGTGGGGCATGGCGCAGCCTGTGCAACTAAAATTTTTAGAGCCGGTTTTTTGAGAGGGTTTTTTTAATCTCATTTTCGGAAGGGGGGAGGGGGACCATGGCGCAGCCTGCGAAACCGAAATTTATAGAAGCGGTTTTTTGAGAGTTTTTTTTTTTAATCTCATTTCGGGAGGGGGGGGGGAGAGCTCTTTCTAGACGGACGCTCCGTAACATTTGAGAGGGTGCGCCCCATCACCCTGCGAAAGGGGGGAGGTGGACTCCCTTGACTTCAGTTGAATTCCCGAGTTGTTTTGGCAGGGGTGCGCTTGAGATAGGAATGTGACATTTAGCCTACCATTTAGGGGTATAATAAGGGGTGAACCCTCCTGGCTTTTAGAAGTTTTAGGTTAATTTGGGGGGGGTTGTTGAAACCCCCCTTTTAGAAGGGGGATCAATACCACTCCCCCCAAATTCCATGAAAAATTCCAGTTTTTACATTTAAGTGGGTCTAGTTTTTTGTTGTTTTCCGATAAAATGAGCAGATACACCTTTTGTCCCCTTACCCTCCGGTAAAGTTCGAAATGCAAGCTTGTTTTAGGGGGTCGATTCGATAGATTTTCGTCTTCATTTTGGGATTGCAATCCTTGGAGGATGCAGGTTCGACTAGATTCCCTGTTAGCTTGTCAGAAACTAGGAGCTCGGCATTTGGGCGACTGAGTGATTTATTCGAACGGTTATGCATTTAAATTAATGATTTTCAGTTATCTCGTGATTATTTCGAATGGTTTCGGGCTCTCAAACACGAAGTTAATAATGTAAACAAGTAGGGGAATAGTTGCTCCGCGCAAAAGTACTCATTCTTTAGTTTATAGCTATGCTTTTTTTTTTTTGATGTTCTTGTTAAGAGTAGTTAAGTATATTTATCTGACTAATACATGAGGAGGGAGGGTAAAATATTTCTGATTGCGTTTTCCAGAGGATTGGGATTCCCGGCGTATTGAAAACATTGAGCTGTATAGTAACCCTGGAGAGCGGGTGGGGTCGAATCGGATTGGGGTAGAGTGTAACCTTTGAATCTCGCCAATGTTCCCCTCGTTAGGCTTAGGAGATGGTCTTAGCATTGGAGTCTACGAGGAAGCTCGCAAGCTTTAAAAAATATTAAAAAATAACCCATTTGCTTTTTGTTATCAAATGACCGGTTTTTAACCACATCACGTTGTCGGTCTGCTGAATATATACATCATTAAACAAAACAATTATTTACTTTTATTTAGTAAAAGAATAAAAATTTGGCTCCTTTTCGGCAACCATTATTGCCAAGACTCGGGGTGACGTGAGATGACGTAGAAGGAGAGGGAGGGAACTTCCATCGCTCGGAGATATGTTTTTCTTTTCCTTCGTTTTTTGTTTGTTTCGCTTAATAAGAGTAAGAATTAACAGATAATTTGTTAATTCAAATTTTAATTGTATAATTAAAAATTTTAGTATTTTTCATCGAGAATGTAGGATTATTTAACACAGTAACACAGTACTTTTTAAACAAATGCAGATTTATTTCAATTTATTAACCATTTACCTTCTGTAAAAACAGTTACACGAGTCGTAATTTTTGCGAAAATGAACGTATCGGTGACTTTGTGAGATAAAAAATTTAGTGAATTGTATGTGAATAGAACAGAAAGTTTAAATATTTCGCGTGGCTTAAATTTTCGCGATAATGATGAGCTAGCGAAAATTAAAGTAAAACGAAAACAAGGGTTTTCACATTCACAATATTGTTTTTGTATGTTTATCTCTTTTCTGCAGGGAAGTTTCAGGTTTTCTTTCTCAAATATTCAGCAGATATTTTGCAAGTATTGTGTTGTCTTCATAATATTTATTAAAAAGAAATATTTTTTTCAAAAACATTAAAAAAAAAAAACCTCTTAATTTGGCTTTTAGCTATAATTATGAGGTACATACTAATTTTTGAATCACAGATTTTTTTTTTTTTTTTGATCGTTAGAAAAGAATTTATTGAAGAAAAGAACTTATCAATTTTCCTTTTACACAATTCCCAGTTTTTTTTTACAGATTTGTGACGTATCGCATTATATTTTCATCTTTTTGAGAACTATTTCTTTTGCAATGTAAAGAAATAGTTGGGAAAAAAAATGTCTAAATTCCCAACTTTATTATTAATTATTTTAAATCGTTTATTCATTCATTCTTCGTTGATAGAAAAAAGTACCAATTATGTATTAATATCCTCTTGGTTTAATCATTATGAAAATGATTCTAAGTGATACCGTGTATTTTTATACAATTATTGTGAAATTATATAAGGTTAAACAGTTTATAGGTATAAAATTTCAAAAAAAAAAAAAAAAGATTTTGCGACCACATTGGAAGAAATTAATATTGACTTTCTCTTTGAACACTCCGTAATGTGAACACCCCCGACATTCTGACCACATTTTGAGGGCGAATCCATATAGTAAGATATCCTGCTGTGCTTTTGCGGCGACAATGTTTTATCCAATCTCCCTTTATGGTGCACCCCTCCCCCCCAATCAGAATATTTTTGTTCCATTCCATAAGTGTCCAGGTTAGAAATAATTTACTGTACAATATTTCTGCTCTTTAAAGAAAATTTATTGGCTTAAGGGCTTTTTGAAAACATTATTAAAAAACCCATGATATTGTTTATTTTATTTTTTTATTGTATCGGGGGGGGGGGGGGAGGTTACCTTTCGGTGCCCCTCCCAAAAATTATTTCTGTGTCCGCCCTTGCACGTATGAGGGATTTTTGTTTGTGAAATATTTTTTTATATTTCTAAAATAGGTTTGTGACTGAATTGAAACTCATTATTTCAATCAAGTCCATGTTCTTGTATGCTATGTATAATAGTACAATTACTTCCAATTGTTCCTAAAAATGAAGATGAAAGAAAGAATAAAATTTCAACTCAATACATTTGTAAAAAAAAATATGTATTTCAGTTCCTGTTCGTACTATAAATAAAACAAGTGTAATAAATCAACGAATTCAAAAATCGAAATATAAAATTCATGAAACCATTTCTTGTATACACAAAACAATACAAATGATAATAATGAAGTGATACAAGTTTTCTATAGTAAGTCAAATATACACTTCTTGTTGACTTTGATTGCATGAGCAAAATATGTAGAAAGATAAATTTTTGAATTTTTAAAAACTGCGGAAAATGAAACAAAGAAGATATGATTTTAAAGCAAAGAAATGTATTTTGTAGGGCAGAAAATAATGTTTGAGTAGTAAAATTTCCGCATTGGAGTAACAAAAAATTATTTTGGAGTGAGAAATGCTAAATTTAGGAGTGAAGGGAGCAATTAACAGCGCAACAGCAAGGCATGATGTAAATTCAAGAGTCGGTGTGTGTATTATACGGATATTAAAGTACATGTTATGCATACATACTTTTTTTTTCCTTACTGAAAACTTAAGAAAAAATTACTAGCGACATACAAAAAATAACAGCAATAAAACGAGTTGAAGGAGACCTATCTGAATGAAACTAAGCATGAGTTTAACGTCAATTGAGAATGGATCGTTGGAATAGACTGGATATGGATATGTTGTGAGAAAGTGGACGCTTTGAATCAATCGTGAGAAAGTGTTTTTCTGCGATGACCAATGCTTGTTTTTCTTCTGCTTTTTATCGAAAGCATCACTTTGCTGAGGGTGTGTGTTCTTCGAATGAAACCCCTCTCCCCCGCTTGAAGATAGTAGTACAAAGAAGACAACACTTAAAAGGTCCTCTTTTCCCCTAAAACCGTAATAAAACTGTCCTCTTCTCCTTGCGTTGACGAATTGTTTTCCGCCCATTTCCGTTTGAAAAGTACGAAAATGGTTAAAATTAAAGGCACATTTTTGAGCCTATATCCCAATCCTTTATTTTATTATATAAAGTTGAAGGAATAAGTTAATGAAAATGTGTACGCATACGTAAAATGAAAAATACAAAATGAAATAAAAAATGCACTTTTGTAGCTGTATGAACTAAGAAGTAAAAAATAAATATCAGTAGCGAGATCCTCAGTAAGGAACCTTCCTGTATTATAATTAATGTATTGTTATATTTCTGGGGTAATGCATCGCCCTCATAGTTTATCAAATTTTGTTGTAGTACCCCCCATGAGTGAGTACGGAATGGGGGAAGGGGGGTACTCCCCCATGGGGGGTGGGATAAAGAGGGGTCCTTGCCACAAATGTTCATGCTTTTGAACGTTTTACCTCTCCTGCACCTCAGATGAATGTTCTCTTCCCCTCCAAATAAAATAATGAATATTTAACTGTCTAAATACTGGAAACTAATTATGGGGGATGCGACTTCGAAAAAGTTTTAAGTGAGGGGAGGGGGACAGTGGTCATATTTAGATTCAGGGGCTCATTTTTCCACAAAAAAATAGTTACTGCAAATCAGCAAGTTGTGGCAATCGTAAAATAATTATGAAAACGAAACAAAACATAAAAAGAATTCGCTTAGAATTAGAAAATACGTGATAAAAGAAATGCATTTGAAATTCAGAGTGATGTTTCAGAATTAATATTTCAGAATCATTCACCCATTGTATACATTAGTGAAGGGATGACAATGAGGGACTTGCTGCAATTTGATTTCAATAGCCAGGACCCAGGCGTAATAAATTTCTGACTTTAAGCACACAAATAATCTTAAACAAGGAAGTAACGATGATTATTCACTTTTCATGCATTGTTTTATTATACTTTTCTTATGAAAACAGCGTGGGGGAATGACAAATGTTAAAAAAACGTTAGCTGATTTGGTGAACTCGGATCTCTACTTTTTTCAGCTGTTAACTATTCTAAAGGTGAATTCCAAGAAAAAGGAAACATGACACTTGAGTTTTAAAAATTAATAATCTGCCACTTGCCATATACCATTCTCTTCAGAAATAATTGAAATTCTTGAATCTTAACCTGTTTTCCCCAAATAGTTTGATGACTTTCAGAAAATCAAGTGCAAAATCAAGTTTTCTGTTTAGGTTTTTACGCAGCAAAAAATCTCTGCTTTGTTACATACTGTTATTTAAATAAACTTATTATCAGCATATAATATTTAGGGTAACTTTTATCCTTTGAAGTCTAGTTAAACTTTTTGGTAAGTTTATTCAAATTTCTTTATTTCAACCATGATATAGGTCCATAACTTAAGTGACAACTTGATGTCCTTCCTTTACCGAAATACTACATCTCAATTAGTTCACGAAGAGCCTATGGGATATAGAAGCTAATGTTTTTTTATGCAAAGCAGAATTTTGACCCTTGTCAAAGAGGCATAGTTAAAATTTTAATAAATATTTAATTTATATGGTTTTTAATGGTAACGGAAGGACAAAAAAATACGGCAACGGAAGGGCATTTATCTATAAGCTGATGCAGGGTAATGTTTAAGAATGTTAGTAGAAAACAAACTTTTTTTTAAAGTAAAACCTATATAAGTGATATTTGTGCAAAAATTATAGGTGCTTTTATTTAAGGAATAAACTTTTATTAAAATTTTTTAATGTTTCGTGATTTTATTTCTTCTATTGCGTGAAATGAAAATCATGAAAACTACAGTTAAAAATTCCTATGCATGTGAAAATCATTTTGGAATGACATGTTTGTAACATGACGAGCCAATTCCAGCAGAAACATTTGCTTGAAAACTTGAAATTTATATTTTAACGATACAATATTGAAATTGCTTTCAGATTTGTTGCCACAAGTCACAAGAAAGGACTATTGGCAGCATTGATTTAACTGTTAAACGTACTATGAAGGGATCAGTAAAGTCAAAGATCAACTTTCAAAAAGATGGAGAAATATCCATTCTCATCACAAAATACGCACTATTTGAACCCTGTAACAAGTTATGTTATTGAATATAGTAAGTACTTCAAGAAATCGAAGGAGATTTCACTTCAAAGTCAACAGATTGAGGATAGTTTAAATAATGTTAAAAATGACGATCAGATCCTGATTACCGCAGGGGCACGTGGGGCACAGACCCCCAACCCCCTCTTTGTTTTCAGGGGGCCCAAAATCCTCCTAATTTATCAAAGTAATTAAATATAAATGATAATTTCACTCAGAATCTAGAGCACAATGATATCATTGATATTTTTGCAAATGCCAAGACAAGGAAAAAAAACCTCTTATTTGTTAATAAAATATCCCCTTAAAAATTTGATATCTTTTGCAAATCCTAACACCCACTCCCAGTTTAATCTGTATTTACTATTAAAAGTTATATCATAGATAATTTTTATGTTTACGGTTTACGGTTAAGGGCAAATTTTAACCACATCTTATATAATTATAACGTATTATCTCTTCTACTTCTTAAATGTACCTTTATACTATATTGTGATATGAGGTACCTCCAAATTTAGCACAACTGTGTTACTACGCAAGTATCGAAATATTTTATTGCTTCTTTAATAGCATAAGGGGGAATATATTGGGGGGGGGGCACAGAATTAATTTTGTGTGCCAGTATCTTCAAATATTTTGGGCCCCTCCGCGGGGGAAGGGGGGGCTGAAACAAAAATGTTCCCCATGTCCAATATTAGAATGATCGGGCTCTGATGAAGATACAGCTGAATCAAAAACACCAAATCATAAAAGAATATGCCAAATGATTCATTAACGTTTGGACAAGTTTTGTTAGCTGGATGGAAAGGAAAGAAGTTAACAAAGAGCATTTTTTTAGACAGGTACTTCATATAGAAGATAAAGTAATACAAATAGCTTGTTTGAGAATGCATAATAGTATGGGAATGATCTTTGTGTTTCCTGAGAAAGAATATAAATGTTCTATGGATTCTGATAAAATTATTGAGTATTTAAAGAATTCAGAATTGTGACAGATGGCTCAGGCTCAGACATTAGATATCATTGTTTGAGACTGCTGTATCAGCTGAATAAATGTTTTTAAGTTGAAATTGACCAAGTTTAATTGCTTTGGACTCCTTGTTCTTCCGTTACTGTTCTTCCGTTTCCCTTAACAAACGCATAGTTTATATTCTTAAAATAATTATTTTTTAAAACTAGCTTTGAGAAATTGAATGATTGAACACTCCCGTATGTTCTCTAATTTTTATAGAATTTTCCATTTTATAATTTAGCTGAACTTTTGGGGAGAACATGATAGAGTGAAAATCATGTCGCAAAAATTTCCTCCTGTTGCCGTTTTTTAAATTTGATTTAAAAAAAAAATTTGAAAAAAATATGTAGTTTGATAAGCTCACAGACAGAAATACATCGATTTTTTTTCCCAAAAACCGTTCTTCCGTTACCGCTTGAATTCACCACCTCAACATTTTATTATTTTAATGCTATTCTAAGGGCTAATTTACTATTGTGATGGATTGAAGCAGCTCGCTGGAGACGCAAGCTTATTATAGTAAGCAAAAACTATTTGTGTGAAATTATTTTTACTTTTATTATCTTGTTAAACTGTAGCCTGAAAAGCATTTAAACTTCTAAAAATATGTGTAAATCATAAAACATTCGTAAACATAACGAGGGCATTTCTGTGAGAATGACCCAAAAATAGGATGTTTATGCGCTCATTGTCAAGGTTATTAAATTACATTACATTTTAAATGACTTTACTGTTTAGATTAGACCAATTCTAAAATTTAAAACGATCTGGCAACTAGTATTTTTTGACCCCTGAATATATGTATTGTTGACACTAGTGGATTAAATTAACTATTTTTTTCAATAGTTATTTACAGCTTGCTGGAATTCATGGTTTTATATTTATTTTGTATTCCTGATTTTATAATTATTTATACTGTCACCAATAATGTTTTGCAATGTTTATTGGAGTAGTTTACTGTTCCAAAGAAAAAATATACATTTTCAAAACCAATGACACTGTTACTAGAGCCGAAATCATTGATAAGTTAATTCCAATTTTTTTTTTTTTTTTTTAAAGTTTCAGCCTTTAATTTTTTGGCTTAATTTTAAATATGTTCTATTTTTAAGGGTGCAGCTGCTCTCCCTTGCCTACTCTATAGATACGCCCATGTAGTATACATCTATCTTGTATTAAATTGCTACATAACCTCACATCTTTATGCATTGATCACCGCGAGTCTTGTAGCTCCAAAACAGGGGTGTACAATTTTTTTTTTCTTTCTTTTCAAATGTGCACTTTAATAAAATTCCTGTTACATCTTTGGAGTGCAAAATTGAACATTTCATACGCAATCAATCATTTGTCCCCTCCAACTGGAAAAATTTGAAATGACGGGCCTGATAATCGTTATTTTAAAATTTTCTTACACATTCTTTTTTAGAAAGAAAATATGCCAATATCATTTATGTGAGTCAACACATTATCTAAAAGTGCCTTTGAAACCATTTTTTTAAAACATAGTAAAAGGTGACTTATTATAGCACGATAATATGCCACATTGATAAATCTAACAGTTTTTCAAAACCATGACATAAGATAAATGAATGTCTTTGTGCTGAAAAGTAAAGTAAGAAGTAACAACGTCAGAAAGCACAAATTGCAGATTATTGCAGGCACGTGTTTCAGCGTTACAAAGAAAGCCTTCATCAAAGCAAAAGAAATGAGCTTGTGGATGAAAAGACACCCGACAAAAGCTATTGTCGGATATCTTTTCATCCATAAGCATTATCATCCATTTTAATCCTCAGCTTTTATTCATGCATGCGATTAGTGACGAGGGAAAGATCACTGATTTAAAAATTTTATCGGTTGCCAGTTTCTGTTAAATAAACAAAATACTTCTTATTTCAGCAAGAAAAGCTTTGAAAAAGATTTAAAATTTTCCCTTGATCCTACTTTTGGGGGTAGCAACACGTGAAAGTTTAGTTACGTTTTCTTTTCCGTGCTGTCCTCTGTTATTTAGAGAGAAAAAAATCATTTAAATTTTGATATCTTGACGTTTCCGCAAACACGAATTGCGATAGGACCCTACTCGTTGAAGTTCATATTTCTACAGATGGAATGGAAATGGTGAAGAAATCTGCACCCGTCCTATTATGACTCATGATTTTCCAGAATAGATAATACGAGGCATATCCATGAAAAATAAAATAGTGATATGGATGCAGTAATTAAGATTGTGATTTTATGGCCGATATTCACCAGTACATTTATCATAAAGATTATTTACTGCGTATTACGTTATGTATTTTTATTTCTTATCAGTGTTAACTGATGAGAATGAGTAATCGGGAAATTTTGAATTTAGATAGTTTTATTGTTTAAATTCATCCATACAGGTGTTTTCGCCTGAAAAAACGCAATTTTTACCCAAAAAACCTTTTTTTTTAAATGTTAAGTCTGCTTGAGTTAGGCCCTGAAAAAAAAAATAATTATAATAATAAAACCAATCCGCCGACGATTTGTAACTATGATGACGAAAATTTCGCTCTCTAAATAAATACTAAAAACAACCATCGTCATGGTAGTCTGTTAAAGGAGAGTAACATCCTTTTTGGTGAAGCGAGGATAGTATATAATTCATTATTGCTAAAAAAAACAGCCCTGAAAAAAATATAAATAAAATCAAACCGCACATGGTTTGTAACTATGAAGGCGAAATTTTCCCTCCTAAATAAGTACTAAAAACAACCATTGTCATGGAAATCTGAAAAATCAGAGCAACATCAAACTTGGGAAAGTGAGAATAGTACGCAATTCGTGATTGCTCAAAAAAAAAAAAAGTATTTTATTTTATGTGTTTGGACTGACCCGTTGATAGCAATCGAAAGAACACATTTTTCCTGCTTATGAAAGCATTCGTTTGGGACTTTAGATTCATATTGAACTGAAGTTATAAATAACCTTTCTCAAGTAAGTTTCAAGAACAATTCTAAACCTTTATTTACGCAATTGGTAACGATTTCATTATTGGCACACAATAGTAGAAAGCTTAATCATTTAAAATTCTTATCTACTGTCAATTCTTTTGAGTTAACAAACAAAACACTTGTAATTGGTTTTAGTAAGGGATTTTCAATTTTCTCTCATGATTCTGCTTTTACGACTAGCAAGACTCAGTAGTTGTGATTATCTTTCCTTTTTGCTTGTTTTCTCATTTCTTATAAAAAAAAATTTGAATTTAATGCGCGCTTTTTCCCGCGAGATTCATCTGAAAATGAGCTAAGGCAATCGAGGTCGCGATTATTTAAATTTTTTAATTTAATATAAGTTCTTGTACTACTAACTACTGTAATATATTTCACGTAAAATATAAGTGTCAAGTCCACCCTTTATGGTTTTACAACAGGATACGGTACACAACACAACAATACTTCATTTAAGTTTCATTTGCATCAATTATTTCCTTTCAAGAGAAAAGCAAAACTGCCAGTCTTCCCAAAAAGCGCAGCTATTACATAACTGGTTGCATCCAATGAGATAAGCGATCGCATCCTCGTTAACACGCCCTCCAGTGCATCAGCAAAAATCGTAACGCCAGCAATAACAGGAAAAGTGTTGGGAGTAAAGTTGAAATGTTTCTGAGTGCATTAAAAAGAAATATTGAAGTTTGTCGTGTGGGATTAATTTTTGTTTCCACTCTTCGGCCCAATTTTTAAATTAAAATTACATTTTATACATATTGTTTTTTTTTTTTTTTTTTGAAATTCCATACGCAAGGTATTTGTGACTTCTTGTGTGCGTAGCATTTATTTTCGCGTGGGTAGTTAAATTTAAGTATCTTGCTTGTTTTACTCGCTTCTGTTTATGTCATATTCCTTATAGTTTCGTAAATGTTGATTAGTATATTATTTACTCAACTTAAAAATTTTCAGTTAATTGATGTGTTGATTTTATGGTGTTTTTTTTTCTTCTGTAAAGTTGAGGCAAAACTGCTGAAAATGCTTAGGCTCGCAACGGTCCATTTCGGAACTTAAGGTTCCGTAGCTGCGTTTCATTTTCCGTGCGCTGGTCCTCAAAAAGGTTAAAATTGATTGTCAAGTTTCTCTGAAAAGCAGATTACGTATTCGGTTTTCAAATCATTCGAGATGCTCGATAACCGAGCATTTCACAACAAACAATATATTATACAAGAGACAGCGCGGGGGAGGGGGGTAAATGGCGCAGACCGCGCCATTGAAGTTTTGAAGAGGAGAGGGTAACTTAAGCGGGCTTTAATTTATTTTAGGGGGTTCAACGTCGCATTTGGGGGATGAGTGTCATCGCCATGGCGGGGTGGGGGGGGGGGCACCACTGCATTATAAACACCTTGCGTTTAAACATTTCATAAACGTTTTAACATGGCTGCCACAGCGTTAACAATCGCTTTAAAACGTTTACTCAACGAAGTGTGCTCTCTGAGTAACCATATTCGAAAAAAAGCAGAAGCAATTATTTGATTCAATAACCTTATAGAATGACAGGGGTGACACATTTGAGAAGCAATTATTTGATTCTAAAACCTTATAGAATGACAGGGGTGTCCGTCCGTCCCTGTGAGCAATGGCGCGCTTTTTATGACAATCCCCCCTCCCCCAAGAAACGATAATCCGAAAAAGGGCTAAGACTACATTAAATTTTTAATTACACGGTTTGTACCATACCGGTCAAGGGCGCATATATGAAAAATTTTAAGGGAGGGGGGGGGGGGGCTCAGATATTTTCCCCATGGTTTAATAGGATATTTTCCCCATAGAAACCGATTTCAGTACAGATTAGAGTTATTAAAATTTGACATTTTTAATAACTTATTGATTAATTGCTGGAAAAGAAATGATTTTACATTTTTGCAAAAAAAAAAAAAAAAAAAAAAAAAGTACTAAAAGCAAGAATGTCCTAATTTCAAAGAAGGGGGAGGGGCTTGAGCCCCCACTTGCCCCCCCCCCATATGGAAGCCCTTGATACCGGTTTGATATATTTTTAAGTTTAACAACTCTCAAGTTTAAACCTGCTAGTGTCGCCCAACGACTTGCCCATATTATCATCATCCCTCACTTTTTAATAAAAAAATTGTACATACGTACGTATTTAATCTTAATAACTGTTAAGTTCAAAACAGTATGGAAAGCGTTTCTCTATCCTTTGTTTCAAAATTTCACCACCGGATCACACCAGGGGCGGATACAGAAAACCATTTGAAGGGGGGTGGGGGTCATTCTGAAGAAAGCCCTCCCCCATGAACGAAATTCCCGTTTTAAATACGAAAAAATTCTGAAAATTTTTTGGGGGTCAATAAAAAGCCCCAAATAGGTCAGGAATAAGGCACATAATTGGGGATAAACGTTGCAAATGAATTTCATAAGCAATAAAACAAAGTAGTAGTTCAAATATTTTCTTTGAAAAATAATTGATGTATTGAAAATATAAGATACTGTCATCGTTTGTATTTTATGCATAAATTATTTGAACACAATGTGTACGGATACTATTCTCGAGAGTTCAGGAGGGGGTCATGACCCCCACGACCCTCCATTGTATCCGCCACTCACACAACACATGCCCCTCCATAAATCCGCTCATATGATAATTAACAATTTTCGTTCTAAAAATATCGTTCGATTATTAAGGAATCTCTCAAATATCGAAAATTCGAAGCCAAACATTCAACTATTACCCCATTCGAATAAAGCAAGAGAAAAGCAATCATTCGATTTTAAAAATCATTCCAAATCTATCCATTCCAAGAGCAAAGGGCACCACCTATGAAGCTCTTCCCCCAAGAGCAATACCCCCAAAAGAGACAAAATCCCCTAAAAATTACAATCCCGCAGTTTACGTCAAAACTCCACCCCCCCTCCCCTCTTATTTGCACCCATAGGAATGAATTACACGAGAAGTTAACCACTTGTTTTATTAAGAAATAACTAAGTACCTTTGTGCCGAGAAGTAACATGAAATAACAAACGTTTTGTATCCCAAATATACAGAGTACTGCAGAAACGTGTTTTGGGGTTTTAAGGTACCCTTTTTTCAACAAAATAGTAAGCGTTTACATATAAGGGGCCATTCCTTTGTTACGTATGGATGATTTTGGCCATTTTTGACCCCTTCCCCCCATGTAAAAGTACGTAAGGTTTTTCAAACCCCTTTCCCTATTCTTACGTAAGATTCCATTTCGTTTTTCGAAATAATGAAATAACTAATCTAATATCATCGAAATTTAATTTACTGTTATTAAATAAAACCTTTTTGTGTGAAGAAATATTTACTAAAAAGTTGGAATCTAGACTGAATGTGTTTTCGACATTTTTTTGTATACGATGCGATAGTAGTTAAAAATAAAACATGCCATACATAGTGCAATTCTTTTATTATGTTTTACATAATTAATTCTTCGTAAAACAAATAAAAAACAGTCATTTTAATACGTTTTTATTTTCCAGACACGAATGAAACATCGGCTTGGAAAATACTGTGTAAGATGCGCTTGAACCCCTCTCCCCCCCTCCAAGTATGTAGACATTTTTCCAACCCCACCCCCTCGGGACCCTTACGTAATTAATGAATGGTCCGTAAAGACATCCAGTAATGTCCTTACATCCACAATCTCATTATTTTGCGTTGAAAAAAGGGTTCCTTGAAACCCCGAAACACGTGTCTGCAGTGATCTGTATATTTGGGCTCTAAAACGCTTGTTATTGCCTATTACACTTGTATCATTACCCAATTGTATAGTCGAAGGTGAACGTAAGGGGGAAGACGTCCCCTCAGGTTTTCAATTTAAGTATTCCCCCTTTTTACCTGAACTATAATTTTAATGCCTCTCAAGTTAGAACCTTATAAGCGCCTCCAACCTTTACTTCCACCACCGGGACACACAACACACGTCTCCCACAGACCCATCTATGTGCTAATTCATTAACACGTTTCGCTCAAAACATATCATTAGACTACCAAGCATCCCCAAAGAATCATTTTATAATCAAGCATTCAACAAGTATACATTCAATTATAACACTATTCGAATGAAACGTTCGAAAGGCAATTATTTGATTGTAATACCATTTAGATCGCAAGGGTATCTATTCCTCAAGTGTGCTGGCACACTTTTTAAAATTAGGGATCCTCTCTCCCCCTCAAGAAGGACACTCCCTAAAAAAGTCTAATGTCCATTAGGAATTTCAATGGCGCAGTCTGCGCAATGACCCACCTCCCCTGTGGGCTCCTCAGCGCAGCCCGTCTTTCTGGGGGAAGGGTTAAAAGGTTTCAATGCAAATTTTTTCGGAAGGCAGAAAAAAACCATGCTCATTCATAAGTAAAATCATTAACTTTTCAAAGCCAGCTCTTTGACCGCCCAAATGACGGATCCGCCCCTGCAACTAAAACACTTCAGAAGCAAGGGTGCCCACCCGCCCTGAGGTCAAGCCCCCCCCCTCAATATCGCAGAGACCTCCCCCCAACAAATGAGAAAAATGCCCCTTAAAACACCCCCCTAAAAATGTCAATAGCACAGTCTGCGCCATGACCCCCCCCCCCCCCTCCATAGGTGGGCACCCTTGTCAGAAGTCAACTATATTGAGAGGTTCATTCGGTTATCAAATCGATCGAAGAATACACTGCTCGAGTGATTGACATCTCGAGAACTCAAGATCTCGAGAACTCAATATCTCGAGAACTCAATATCTCGAGAACTCAATATCTCGAGAACTCAATATCTCGAGAACTCAACATCTCGAGAAGTTCAAAGCGAGAACTCGAGCAGTTGATCGTTCGAGCACTCGGAAAGTGACAATCGAGAACTCGAGCAGTTGATCGCTCGAGTTCTCAGAAAGTGATAATCGAGAACTCGAGAAGTTCATCGCTCGAGAACTCGAAAAGTGATAATCGAGTACTCGAGCAGTTCATCGCTCGAGAACTCAAGAAGTGATAATCGAGAACTCGAGATACGATAATCGAGAACTCGTGGTAATCGAGTTCTCGAATGATCTTGAATAATCGAGTGATTCGATTATGAGAACTCGATTATGCCCATCACTAGTTGAAAGTGTTGTATTCTTTTTTTAAAAATTAATCGTACTCCACTTCAGAAGAAAAGCTGAAGTCAAATTCAAAAATTTATCAATATTTTAGTTATTTTATTAAGTAACAGATCATAGGGTTTAAAGATTATTAGTACTTTAGTTACTTGTCAAATAAAGACATTATTCGATCAGAACATTATTTATTTTAGTTATTCATTAAGTAGAGAAAAAATAGGTTTCCACATTCACAACATTAGGGTTATTGCGCAAATCAAATTAAATCATTTCGCCTAAATCACAATATTTTGCCAATCCTTTAATAAAATTTCAATGTAAAAATATCAAATTAATCTTTGGATCAAGCCTCCGTTGTTAGCTTGGGTCAAAGCGTCCTCGGTAGCTTTCTTTTGTTTACCTTAAATGTTTGGAAACTCATATTAAATTTATATAAAACTACCTAATATCAATAGATAGCTAGAAAATGACTAAAATATGAAGACTTTTAAAATTTCATTTTTCACAAAACTGTAGGTTAAAATTTAACAAATTTCACCATCTTCAAACTTTATTTAAAAGGTGCAGTATCATTTAACTCTGAATTTCTTGCAAAACACTGATAATTCTGAAACGGCTTCACCCTGCTCAATACTGTTGTGTGATTGGTCAACCACACAACAGTATGTGACTAAAATTTTCCCTAAATGTCCTTTTCATGGAAAACATCCCCATGGATCAAGTCTCCCTATGGGTCAAACAATAATTTCTTGGAATGTTTTTCTTTCTAAATCTAAATTGTTTTTTTTTTTAATCGGTGAGTTATTAAGAAAACTAGAAGAAATTTACTAAACTCTGATTAACAGCACTGCTTTATTGCTGAAATTTATTTTTTTCTTTCTTGATTTTCTCATAACCTTTTTAAGTTTTTATTTACGCCAACAGCTCTAGCGAAAAAATAATTATCTTTAAAGATTTGAAACTTTGCAAACATGGTAATTGAACAAATTACTGTGATATAAACCTTGAAAAGTTAATGTACATGCAATATGTGGTTTTGAAATAATGATCAATTAAACTTCGGTGGAAAAAAGCACGTTTTTCAGGGGAAATTTTGAAACTTTTACCTGAAAAACCTGTTTTTAGTTAATTATTTCCAACTTGCAGGGTAATATTACTCTCTGGTATCTAACGAAGAGATAGAACAAAAAGTTAAAAAAATTATGAAAAAGTGAATGCACTGGAAGTGTTAAGGAAATGGTAGATTTTTGCTAACAAATTTGGGGTCTTTATTTTAAAAAAATCTATCAAAAATTTTTTTTACAACAAATAGCAGTTAAAATGTGTTATTTATGTTATATTTAATAATCGTATAAAGTTTTAGAAAGGTGCATTGAATATTAAAGACAAATATATTTAGGGTGTTTGCAAACCTTAAAAGAGTGACGGTGGTCCACAGTTCCACTTAAGTAAGTCATTTTCCACTTAAGTAAGGAAACTGTATAATTAGGGTTGTGCGGTGGACATAAGATGCAAACGCGTCAATTCAAATAGTCCCGTATTTTCTTTACTAATAATACAGCTGAAAGTTTGGATATCTGACGTGATCTCTGTCTGGATGCCTGTACGCGCATAGTGCCTAGACCGTTAGGATGATTTTCATAAAATTTGGCACAAAATTAGTTCGTAGCATAGAAAAGAGCACCTCGAAGCGATTTTTCAAACAATCTATTTTATTATTTTTTTATTCGAATTTTAACCCTATTTTTCACATAAATTTGATAGCATGGAGGAGAAATATTTCATTCACAGTTTAAAGTTTTAGGTCATTCGAAAGCTTTGAATTTTCTCCATAAGAAGAAGTTTGTTCGAGCATTGAGAGAGCTGCAGGAATCGTTTAACGAAAACCAAAATCCAAGGCTTACCTTCAGCAACCCAAATGATTCTAAATGAATATGCTCGAGAATAAAAACAAAAATTAAAGATAAATGGAAATTATTTTCGAAACGGAAATTTAACTTTTGAATGTTACAATGGTAGTGTCTTTTACTCGCTTTGATTGTTTCAATACTTTTTTTTTCTTTTTTTAAACATCTTTAAAAAACGTAGTTGTTTTTCTGAAAAGATTCGCTTCTTTTATTCAAAAAAAAAAAAAAAATAATAAGTTCAAATATTTTAACTGTTAAGAAAAATCCGTCTGCTTTTATTTTCTTACTTTTTATTGAATTATGTTCAGTAAATTATTAAAATATTGCTGTTGCAACGTTATTTATGTAGTGTTTAATTTTGGAAAATTGTGTTATTTTGCGTTTTAAGCTAGGAAGAAAAACATCTTTCCTCGTTTAAAATATGTTTAAGGCTTCTGTTAACTACATGCTAAGTTTTCAAACCTGCAAAAATATGAAGAGATATTGAAAAGGAAAAAAAAAGAATAATAACGCAGAATAGACATTAACGGCAAGTATTTAGGCGAACCAAATGGTTCTTTAAATATTCTACTACGGCCAAAGTCGTGCTGATAAACAAAAGCTTTAAAATAAAATACTAAAATAAAAGCCTTGAATAAAAGCTTTATGTTTAAAGCTCACGATTTGAAATCAACTTTTTGATTTAAAAAATACCACCACGAGCAGGCCGAGTTATTTTTTAAAAACGCGTGCTATTTTGAGTTACTGGTCTAGAACTTTTTGCTGAACTACAAACATATTCAAGGCTTTGTAAATTTAATAAATGAACTTTTAAATAATTTAGGAAGTACGTAAGTTATTTACCTAGTAACTACGTAGGAAAAGAAGCTGTATCAATAGCGTTCTGAGGTGCACATAAGATGCAAACGAACCAATTCAAACTAGAGGTGGGCTATGTCGTTCTTTTCAATGAACTGTTCATCAGAGGATCGTTCATCCTTTTCATCCGTTCATTTTACTCGTTCATTTCAACGACTTCGTTCATTTAAAAAAGCTGCAGGTGATCTCTCTGCACGAAATACTCACGTACATTCGAAATATTTATTTGACCAGTAACATTCTTTAGAAGGAAAAATAACTAAAATGTCCTAAAAGAAAGAAAATATGCCTATGAAAAATGAATCCAAAAAGCTTTATTCAGGTTTAGACCTATAAGGCAATTACGGTTCATTTTGTAAGATATTTCTCAGCTGCCGAAGATTAATATATGTCTACCATTCCAAAACTTCCATGCAAGTTCCATTTCAACATGTCAAAAAATTAAGTTATTAAATTTTTTCCAGCTGCAGTACTGTATGTATGCATGTTGCAGTGGCGTCGCAACGGGGGGGGGGGGGGGGGGTCTATCTAAACCGGGTGTCACACGTCTGGAGGGTGACATCCAAAGAGAAATTGCAATTTTTTGAAAAATACGAATGTTTTTATTCAGAAAATTTCCCCCAATGTTTTAATAATTACTTTATCAAACGCAGTTGCATCACCACGTGGGGGCCGGCGGGTTCTTGCGCTCGGAGACACCACTGGAGGTGGTGGGTGAATGTTGTCGAATTGGGTTTAAGAGTTTATGAAAAACGTAATTTTCAGTTCTGAACTTTTTCCCCAACATTTTAAATTATATTTAATCTATCAAGCAGAGTAGCAGCACTAAGAGGAGGAGGGGAGGATTTGGTTCAGCTGACATACTTTTGGGGGGTGACACTCAAAATGCTTTTAAAAGTTTCTGAAAAGTTGAGCAACGGTTCTAAAACTAAAAAGAGATTCACAGGTTAATCGTTACTCGTTACTCTTTTTTTGTGTCGGCTTTCTAAAGATTTGTTTTAATTGCGTTGTTAGATCTTCTATTTCGAAAAGCTGTTGGTCTTCTAAACGTCTCTAAAGATGGTTTTCAAACGCGATCTTAAGAATTTCGAAAATTCCTGAGGGTGGGCCCCTCATCAACCCCTAACATTCTCTAGACCAAAGATAGTTCAAAATGCCTTTTTTGGACTACAAATTGAAAAACTGCGTTTTAAGAGCAACAATTTCGAAACATTTCCAGGGGACTTCTCTCGAACCTCTACCCCCTCCCTCCCCCAAACCTTGTCAAAGCTCATCTAAAAGGCATTTTTAGAACTACAAGTTCGCAAATTTTCCGGTTTAGGAACACCTGAACCTACCCCCCCCCCCCCCCCTACCATGGAGTGAATATTATACTCCGGATCACGTTCATATTGTCTTAAATAAAAAGACAGTCCCACTATCCTTTCCTGTGTTTGTGAAATAATTACGGGCAATCAATTTCCAACACTCTCTTACTTCTTGGATCTCACGACGGTCCTGCACGTATGAGTCCAAGGCAAGTTATTTAAAAAGCGCTCTTAGTTTCAAATTGTTTTTTGTACATCAGCTAACTTAAATTTTCGTGTCAACACAATTGAACATGAAAAGACTTTTTTTTTCGATTGTGGGGGTGGCACCACAAAATCCCGCCCAGGGTGTCACCCATGCTAGGTACGCCACTGCATGCTAATATATCATGTATAACGAATAAAGTTAGAACAAATATGTCGGTAGCTCAGATGGAGAACCGAATATTTTAATTGAAAAAAAAAAGAAGACTAAACATTAAATATGAAGAAACTTCAAAATAGTACCAATGAACCCCCCCCCCCCCCCCGCAAAACGTTTTAAATGGGGAAAAAATTAAACAGTAATATTCCTTGTTAAAAATCTCTGGATATTGAATGTAAAATTTGCTACTTGGAAGTCACCAAGCAAGTTAAAAATAAAGCCGAATCAATATAAATGGTAGTTTATAGGAATGAAAAAAGAAACACAAAATAATAGCCAGAAAAGTTATAAAAGGTATTTTTAGAAAGAGTTTTGGCGACAAAGCTTGTGAAGGATTTTAGCAGATGCGTGAGACAGGAAGTGGAAACTTCCACTTCCAAATATTTTGTTAGTAGCCCAAACAAGTTACACAAAAAATTACTAATGGATACATTAAAAAGTACAAATGAACTGCAACGATTAAAAAAAATGATGAAGGAAGCAGAAAGTAAAAAGGTTCGAATGAATAGATTGTACTGCACTGATAAAAAGGAAATTTCAGATTGACTGAGAGTTAAAAATTTGAAGATGAATGTAATTGGAAAAAAAAAAAAAAAAAAAATACGATTTTGTCACAAGTGCATCAATACAATGCTCCAAACTACTCACCGTTCATTTTAAGGATTCGTTCTTTTTGACCCGTTCGTTTATGAACGACACATCCCTAATTCAAACACCCGTATTTTCTTAACTAAAAGCTTTATGTTTAAATCACACGATTTAAAATCGACACTTTGGTTAAAAAAAATAAATAAATAACACCACGACAGGCCGAGTTATGAAAAAAAAAAAAACACTTGCTGCTTTGGATCACTGTTCGAGAACTTTCTTTTTTTTCAACTGCGATTATACTCAAGATGTATTGTAATTTTATGATTGGACATTTCAGAAGTGCTAAAAGAAAAACTGCTCACAAAGTTCTACAAAGTTTTTCATTTTGCGCTGAAAGGATTCGCTTTTATAATCTCGAAACAGCTGTTTGCAGAGCTTTATAATTGCTTTTATTTGTACACATTGTCGTTAGTTTACTCACTTCATTGTACAAAGTTTCTGACTATTTTGTTTTACATCAACATAATTGTCATCGTACATTATTCAATTTCATTATTATAAATTAGTTTTAAGACTTTTCTTGTAAACATTAGGTCGTGAATAGTATTACAACCAATTCTTAAAACACATTGTAGATATAGTATTCACATTTCAAGATATAATAAATTACTTTAAAAAAAAAAAAAAAAAACCGCCTTCAAAAAATACCCAGGTACTAAAAAGCAAAAAATGACTGATTTCACTTTCATTCTATTTCCTACCCAAACACAGAAATGAAATGTATTTTACAATTCCAGTACAAAAATATACTCAACTAAACACCGAATTACAAAATAAACACTGATTTAAATTACTACACGATGAATTATTTTAAATACCTAACTAATTATATACGATCTCTTAATATTTAATAACCTTTTGAAGTCGGGGCCTCCAATACACAACTATAGATAAGGAAAAAATAAGCTCTCGTTATTTCCGACTCTCTGGCGCCAGTGTTGGAAGGATTAAATACGTTTCGAAGCATTGCGCCTCACTTCCGCTTCTAGATTTTTTGAAATAACAAAAAGTTTTCTGAATAATGCGGAGTTCGCTATTGGATGAAGGATTCTTATTGTTTCGGAAACGTTTCCGATATATCTAGAAACGTTTCCGAAATTTGTTACAGTGTGTATACATAACGTAACTGATAACCCACCGAATCCTGTATTAAACACTAATTTAACTAGACGCGAAATTAGTCTTTAAAACTAAACCTACTCAGTTACGTTAGGTAGTAGTTTATAGGAGGCCCCGACTTCAAAAGGTTATTAAAAATTAAGAGATCGTATATAATTAGTTAGGTATTTAGAATAATTCATCGTATAGTAATTTAAATCAGTGTTTATTTTATCATTTGGTGTTTAGTTTAATTGATTTTTGTACTAGAATTGTAAAATACATTTCATTTCTATGTTTCGGTAGGAAATAGAATGAAAGTGAAATCAGTCATTTTTTGCTTTTTAGTACCTGGGTATTTTTTGAAGGCGGTTTTTTTTTTATTTAAAAGTAATTTATTTTTTGCTTTTTAGTGGTGTAAATAACACGCCGAGCGTCTCGGAGACTTCCGACGTCTGTGAAGAAAGGCTTTTTCAAATGCGTAACTATGTACAAAAAAAAAATTGTCTTCATCATTAGTTCAACTTTATCAAAGTTTGCTTTCCAAAATCAAATGCACGAGTCACTAAAAAAACCCCGAAATTGCTTCAAGTTTAAATTTACAAAATTGTAAATTTTAGAATTGTAATATTGTAAATTGTAATTTATGTTTCGCAATACGTGTCATGTAACTCATGATAAAAGTCCCATGTTTCTTTACATGGCCCCACTAGAGATGAAGATTAAAAATTCCACTAGAATGAATTTTATGTTTGCTTCGGAGAATCCTTGATTCAAAATTTTCATTATCATTACTCTTAATAATAATTTTTTAGTACTTTCTTTAACTAAAGGTAAAGAAAGTATATACCTTTGTTTTATGGCCTTTGTTTATCAATGGGTTTTATATTTAATCGTTTGTGAGGGAAATTGCATGAACTTTATTGTTTTACCCTTAACTTTTCCCTAAAGAACAGATAGGGTAAATCAAAGATTTGCAACCTAAGTTAGACCACCCCTAAACAAAACCACCACTAAACAAAAAAAAAAAAAAAAAGCATGAAAACCGGTTCACTAAGTGAGATGATATACAAGGTTAATAAAATACAAATCGATTTAAATGTGAGTATGATATTTGAAGAGTTTCATTAATTTCATCAAACCTGAACTTGATTACCATTAGACGGCCGAGGAAGTATACCGTTTCAAACAAAAAAAGAATTTGCCTTATCAGTACAGGCAGGGGAGTGCACAGAAATTTGGGAGTCCATCACAAATGACTTTTCCGAGCCCTTCTCCATATTGTTTACCCCCATATTTCACCCCTAGTTATAAAAATATTGGGCTCCCTTCAGGTTCGGGCCTGGGCCAACAGGTGTCCCTCCCCCCTCCCTGTGCGCGCCCCTGGGTACAGGTGTCTTCGAGTATTTATGGAACATTGTACAAAGAAAAAACAAATCCGACGAGTTCAGAACCTCCTCCTTTTTTTTGAAGCCTGCTAATTAATATAACCCTAATTTCAAATTGAACTGGCGGCATCGTGAAATAGTAAATCTAGAATATTGATCAAACTTCAGAAGTCATACACAGTTATAATGTACATTACTAAAGAATATAAATTAAATCGTGGGGGAGGGGTGTTCTGTATTCAATTCCCCCTCAATTGAACACTAAATATATTTAAAAACTGGAATAATAAATAAAGAACTTCATATTTTAGTGCCTAAATACAGTTATTTATTAGTAAATAAAATATTAAGGTAAATTGATCCAACTATTAAAGTAGCAAAATCTATTTAATTTAATGCTTTGCTACGCAGTAATAGATACATTAGTAATACCTATAATAAAAAATTAATAGGCGGCGCAGGTTGCGAAAATTAATCATCCACGTGTCGCGAGAATTACATATCGTTCAAGAGAAAGTCAAAACCTTAGGCGTGAAAATACACCGATCACAGCAAAACCACGTGATCGTGACGTATGAAATTTAAAGTTCCTTGGATTTCTCCAAGACCCCTTATCAGATCCAGACCAAATTACAATGGGACCATCTGGAAAGTATACCCTTCCAAACAAAAAAAAAATTTAAAATCGGTCTAGTAGGCTTGGAATGATTCGAAATCACACATAAAAAGCCGCAATACGAAATCATAATCTCCTTTTTTGAAGTCGGTTAAAAACAGAAACGAGATCCAGTCTTCAAATGAAATGATATTCGCACGTGGCATATGTATAAAATAAACATTCCTTATCTGTATGTAGATGGATAACTCATGAGGTATTTTTCAGTTCAATAATCTTCGGCTCGCTTTTTATTTCTCCCTCGGTTTTAGGTGACGCATATTCGGTTAAAAAATTATATCTTTGAATTTCAGCCAATGCAAAAAAAATATTGCTGTGCTCATGCTTATCACAATATTTATAATATAGATTTTGTTCCACTACTGTATTGTTTGCTGAAACAAAATGAAAAAAATATAATCTTCAACAAAAAACACATAATATCATTTATATAAACAATTTCAGATTTGATAAAGCCAGGCGATTGTTGGACAACAATCGCCTGGCCAATAAAACAAGAAATGAACATGCATGCAATTTTACGCAAATTCGTGAAAAAAATTCTCATACAAAACGTTTAAACTTTTTGCTTTATTGTATGATTAACTAACGACGAACATTAAGTTCTTTAAATTAAAAATATGTAATCTTTAGTGATCGACGTTACTAACTACAACGTTTTTTTTTTGAAAATTTCAATTTAATATTATTTTGTCACCGACATTGATTGTACTCAGGATATTGGTCTTTAAAGTTGAACTACGTTTTGTTTGTGTTGAAATATTTTTGTGTATTTTTTAACTGAAATTATTTTTTGGATCTTTATGAGAAAAACTGAATAGATTGCTCCAACAAGATTTTAACAAAATTCCACACAAACGATATAACCATTGGCGATAGCAGTATCATATGAGGAGGGTGGGGAGAGAGATGCTCTCGCACGTAAAATACTACAAAAAACAATAACCAGAGTTTTTATTCCTTTTTATATTTTTTTACAGTTAAATTTTATTTATTTACTAATTTTAAAGCGAATTCAGAGACGTATTAACTCATCTCTGTTACAGTTTTATTTCTTAATATTATTCGTCAATTGTTTAAAACGATTTTCATTTCACACATTTAATATTAATAATTACTTCTAAATAATAATAATAATAATATTTAAAAAAAGTAGTATGGACCGGGGCACGTTTACGCATGGTACATGTTTACGCAGTGCCCTTTATTCAAAACGAATTATAACTGGAAAGCAAACAGTCATAACAGATTGATGCTGCTCCCCAGCAAATATTCTCACAAGTATGTAAGAATGAAGGCTTTCACGGTCGGTGTCATTAATGTTGTAAAATTCCGGGCTGTTGTGCTGTGGTCTGAGTGTTGTTACCCCAAAAGTTTCGGCCGCATCTGCGGCGGCCATCTTCAGTGTTAGCGTGGTCGAAGATTCCAGGGAAGCGACTTCCTAGCAACTGATGCAGCCAAACCAAGCCAAGCCATGTAATAGTTAACAGGCCTGGGGAAACCCCCATTTACCTAACTTTTGGAGTAGGAAAAATATGCAGAGCATGCAATGATTGATGATGAAAAAAAAAAAAAAAACAGTGAGAATTTCGAAAAAATTGGAGCTGGTCCAGAGATGTAGTTGGAAACAGGAAAAGGATAACAATCATCCAGGAATGAGGCTAAAAAGCGAATTTTAGAAATTTTTTCCATTTTTATTAGTACAAGTTTTTCTTTTTTTTTTTTTTGAATTTTTTTGTACGTTTTTTAAGAACTTTATGTAGATTCTTTTAGTGCATTGGAACATTTTTGAGTTTTAACGTTTTTTTTTTTTTTTTTTTTTTGACTTTTTGATCGAAGTGTTGTGACTATTTATGTGGTAGAGCTAGCTCTCCCTTTGTTCTTGGCCAGGATTGGCTGGTGAACTTTCGTCCTTATTTCTAGCTGACTGACACTTGAACTCTCTTCATTCTGCTTGAGGATTGGCTGCTGGGCGTCCGTCGCTGTTTCCGGTTGGCTAGAAGTATCTCTCGAGATAATCCCTCTAACTGTAGCATGCCAAAGTTTGTTAATCTTTATTCTTTCTTCCTTTTTGTTAAAATTGTTGGGATGTTTGAAAATTTCGATCGCTTCTCTGTTTAATCTGGCGTAATAGTGGGAAGTCCTTGAAAGTATTTTGGTTCCTTTGAATATAATGTCATGGGTGCCATCACTAAAAGTGTGTTCCGCGACTGCTAATTGAGAAGGAGCGTTCCCACTTCACAAACGTCTTCCAAGCCAACGGCTTTTCGAAGCGAGAAATTAAAAGAGCTTTCCAACCCAAAGTGGAAAGACAACCACCTGAGGAAGAACCGGTCAAATCTACAGCCTACCTCCCCTAAGTAGAGGACGTCACCGACATAATTGAAAGACTGCTGCGCAAACACAACATCAAGACTGTTTTCAAGCCAACCCATCGAATCAGCGACTTACTGCGATCAGTGAAAGATGCGAGAGACCCTTTGTACGCTACAGGAGTTAACAAGATCCCATGTTCCTGCGGATTGGCCTACATTGGAACAACAAAAAGAAGCGTTAATACAAGAATAAAAGAACAACAAAGAAATTGCCGTCTGGTCCACACTGAAATCAGCAGTCGCGGAACTCACTTTTAGTGATGGCACCCATGACATTAAATTCAAAGAAACCAAAATACTTTCAAGAACTTCCCACTATTACGCCAGATTAAACAGAGAAGTGATCGAAATTTTCACACATCCCAACAATTTTAACAAAAAGGAAGAAGGAATAAAGATCAACAAACTCTGGAATGCTACACTTTGACGGAATTATCCCGAGAGATACTTCTAGCCAACCGGAAACAGTGACGGATGCCCAGCAGCCAATCCTCAAGCAGAATGAAGAGAGCTCAAGTGTCAGCCAACTAGAAACAAGGACGAACGTTCACCAGCCAATCCTGACCCAGAACAAAAGAACTAGCTCTTCCCACATAAATAGTGACAAGACTTCGATATCTGCATCAGTTGCTAGGAAGTCGCTTCCCTGGAAGCTTTGACCATGCTAACACTGAAGATGGCCACCGCAGATGCGGCCGAAACGTTTGAAGTAACAACACTCAGACCATGCACATTACCGTCAAATGTTTACATATACAGTGCATTTTCACTTGTTCTTCTCTTTTCGTTTCTTAACTGACTTAACCAGTACTTTACTACATTATATTAACTCTATAGATATTTATTCCATTTATGATTAAATCATTTCCTTAAAATTTCTCATTTAATGGTATACCAGTAAAAGGGACTTGTAGTATTTCTACAGCCTAATGCAACTTTTGAAGAATATACACTGCTCGACCTTGAAAATGCAACACCAAGAAGGAGTGGTCTTAAAGTGATGAAATTTTGAAAAATAAAACAGAGACAGCAAGGAATAATAAATGATCTTAATTTCAAAATGATAGGCAGAATATAGAGAGAGAACGGCGTCGGCTCAGTAGGATGTAGGACCACCGCAAACAGCGATACACGAAGAAACACGTCCAGGCATAGAGTCAATAAGGGTGCGGATGGTGTTCAGAGGGAAGTCTCTCCATTCCCTTTCAACCATTTGCCATAGTTCGTTTTCTGAACGAGGCAGGGACAGAGTCTGCAAACGGCGTCGAATCACATACGATAGATTGGTGAGAGGTCAGGAGAGTATGGTGGCCAGGGAAGCATCTGTGTGCCTTGGAGATCATGCTCGCAGTGCGAGCACTGTGTGGTCGGGCGTTATCCAGCTGAAAAATTGCATTAAGTAGTCCTTGAAGGTAAGTGATTGCCCCTGCCCGCAGCACATTATCCAAATATCGTTGGGCCGTCATAGTGCCCAGAATACGAACTAGAGGTGATATGGAATTGTACGCAATTGCGCCCAAAATCATTATGGCAAGTGGTCGTGCGGTGGGACGTTCCACAGTTACTGCCGGATTAGATCTGTCTCCACGTCGACGCCACACACGTATGCGGCGACTATCACCGGATAAACAGAAGCGGGATTCATCTGAGTACACGACATTTCACCATTCTGTCATCCACGTCACTCTAGTCCGGCACCATACTAAACGTTGCTGTCTATGTTGTGGGGTCAATGGCAGTCTTCTTAGCGGACGCCGTGATTGCAGACCACGTGCGACCAAACGACGGGAAATGGTTCTGGTTGACACGGGAACATTCAGGGTATCTTGCACCTGCTGCAGAATCGAGGAACAAGTGACATGTGGGTCTGCTACAGCTTGTCGGTGGATGCGTCGACCCACGCGTTTTGGCGTCACTCTGGCTGCCTCTGCACCCCTCAATCTTGCCACATTTCGTTGTTCCAACTATCTTCGGCACAGCTGATGCACCGTGCTCGCATCCATGTGGGTATCAGCTGCGATTTGACGTACGGACCAACCTCCCCGTCTCAGTCCGATCACCATACCCCTCGTAAAATCGTCTATCTGCTGGAAGTGCCTTCGTTGACGTCGGTCTGGCATTCTCTCCTGTTACACGTATCCTCCAAGACAAAAACAAAATTTCTTCGATAATTCTCCAGTCAGAAATAATGACACGAATATTGCCCATTCTGCAAGTTCGTTCCCTTATATCTTACTGCACGTGCGTCGGAGAGCTGCGCATTTCACATTATTTACATAACTCTGTGATGTACGTCTATTCTAAAATTTGCATAAATTTCTGAACCCTCCTTCTTGGTGTTGCATTTTCAATGTCGAGCAGTGTATATCAACAAATGTAGTTTTTTAAAAGAAATGCTTAAAATAGAAAATCCACACCCCCTTTAAAAAAAATTGCTTGAGTATAATTTTCAAGTGTTTAAATAGTAAACATTCTCCATTTTCTGAGTGAACATTTCATATGATGCCCCCAACCCCCCCACTTTTTTTGTAAAGTTTGATGCCATGTCATGCTTTATGCTTTAAATTAGTTTTTAACTCTTTGTAACTATTTAATCTTTTAATTTATTCCTATTTTTCCCAAATTTCAATTTGATCCCACTACCTGCACTTTAAATGGCATTGCCAAACCTAAAATCAAATTATTTGCAGCAAATTGTACACAAAAAAATACAAAAAAGAATTGGAAAAAGGAGAAAAATTCATGACTAAAATAAACTTTTCTTTTCACTCCAATTTTGTTAAAATTTTGCTTCTCTTAGGTTGGAACTTTTGTCGGGTAAATTTAAATGTAAGTTAATGTCACCAATTCGAAAGTTTTCCCTTTTCTTACATAAGGGGCTTATAATAAATTATGAAAAATAGTTTTACTCTAAATTTAATATATTTGGCTACAGCCCCTTCAAATACCATGTTGTCAATGTCAGTGAATGTTAACAAGGGGCGCCGAGAGTCAAGGACCTCTTATCAGTTTGGTCACCCCCCCCCCCCGCCTCCAAACGCAAAACTTATAAAAATTACTTTACTCCGAATCTGCTCGCCCCGTAAGGGTAGGGTCCGTAGTTTCTGATTAGGCTGACATGGTCTCTCGTCGGCCCTGAATGTTAATGTGTCAAACGTTAGAGTCAGAGTAAGGGTATGGTTTGATAAAACTAATTTCTGAGTTTAACTGCGCAATATATATTTCAATTCATTTTTCAGATACAAATTAAGTTCAGTTATGGAACCTTTGTGGCTCCGTGGTAAAAGCTGAGCTCGTTACCGGAGGTGGTGGGCTTGATTCCCACAAGTGCCATGGGTGCTAGTTCCTCTTTTTGTGCTGTAAAACTCTCGTATTGTCTTCTATATGAAATGAGTATAAAAGTCCAAACTCCGGAGACAATAGCATCATGAGCTGTGCACAGGGGTCGTCAGCCATACCGTAGTACCCAAATAGCAAATAATGCAAAATTGACTAACATTTCATGTTTTCAGGTTAATTTTTTCATACCTCATACACTTTAAAAACTCTTTTTTACTCAAAACTTTTTTTAAATTTTCCTATCGCAAGCAGATACCCCCATTTCGAATCTCTGTGCATGCCTATATCTTTATGCTGGGGTTTCAACCCTGCACAGGAGACAAAAACTATGTGCATCAAAGACCTCTGCGCAAAACATTAAAGAGATCCAACATAAACTGAGTTTATACCAAAGAAGCCTTCCATGGAGGAGAGGGGGTCACACCCATAGAGAGCAAAAACTACACAATGTGAATTCCTGAACATCTAAGGTTCTCTGTGCCAAATTTGACAAAGATTCGACACTAACTGTGGATTTGTACAAGAGAAAACCCTCTAAGGGCTGGAGGCGGTCACCCCAGAGGAGGAAAAACTCCTCAATGTGAATTCCTGAGTATCTAAGGCTCTCTCTGCCAAATTTGACAAAGATCTGATACATACTTTATTTGCTCAAAAAGAAACATTCTATGGTGGGGGGAAGGGTCACCCCATAAGGGCCAAAACTCTTCAATGTGAATTTGTGAGCATCAAAAGCTCTCTGTGCCAAATTTGACAAAGTGCCAACACATACGGTGAATTTGTACAAGATCAAGCCCGCTATGGAGGGAGGGGGTCACTCCCTAAAGGGCAAAAACTCATCAATGTGAATTCTTTAGCATCAAAGGCTCTCTGTTCCAAATGTGACAACGATCCGACAGAAACTGCATTTGTACAAGAGAAAACCCTCTAAGATGGAGGGGGTCATCCCCATAGGGGTAAAAAAAAAACTTATGTGAATTCTTGAGCATCAGAGATCCTCTGTGCCAAACTTGGCAAAGATCCGGCATGTACTTGATTTTTGTGTAAGGGAAAAAATTCTATGAGGGGTTTCCGCAGGCAAAAGTGCGTGTAAAACCTTCTTGTGAATTTTTGAGCATCAAAGGAACCTATTTGACAAAATCCTAAATAACTACGGATTTGTACAAGGAAAAACCCTCTTTGGGGGGAGAGGAATAACCCTCATCGGGAGCAAAAAACTCCCTAATGTGCATTTTTGACCGTCAAAGGTAATCTGTACAAAGCCGAAGAGATCCAAGGCGGGATCCTTGTCAGTTTGGTCACCATGCCCTCTTCCCCCATAGAACTCCAATTTATGCTATTTCGACTCAGAGCCAGGCCCCTACTTTCCGCCTAGGCAGACATGCCCTCTCGCAAGGTCTGCCTCTGCTATAAGTTCGGCAAGAATCGACATAAGCTGGATTTTTGCATAAGCACCTAGGAGGGGTAATCGCGCAGACTGCGCAGTTGCAATTTTCAAGGGGGGGGGGGAGGTTAAGGATTTTTTTTTTGTAGGTGGGCTACCAACTGGGGTAAGGGTCTGTGTGACATTTGGGAGTGTGTTCCCTTTCTTTTAGGGGGTGGGCACCCCTGGTATAAGGAAAACACTCTGTGCATAGGCGTGCAACAGATGTCACCAGGGCACTGTGGTACCCCCTCAAGCAAATAGAAACAAAAGTTAATACGGAAAAGTTTATGTTTTTAGGTTCATTAAATTCATAACTTTAAAAATGCTTCTTTACTCAAAACTTTTCAACATTTTCCTTTTGTGAACCAGTTCACTTTTCTAGGGGGAGGAGGAGTTTCTCTATGGGTATTCATGGGAGCCTTTAAACTTCATGGTGCAGTGGTAGTCCCATTTCTGAATCGCTGCGCATGTTTTTGAACGCCCCCAATATTTCCATACAGTTTATTTACTATGGACATCTCAACAACACGTTCAGTTGTAATTACAAACCTAGGTATTACTAAGAGTCCTTTACTGATTAAACTAAATTTATGGCTATTTGAGTATATAAAGAGTTGTTCTGTGAGTTAACAATCACTTAATAATTTATCGTATAAAATGCAATCAATCCAGTTATCATGAAATAATTATATCTATCCTGTAAATTTTACCTTAGCAAGGTTCCGACTGAGTATATAAAACGGAATATCCAAAAAATATTAAATGTACAGTTGACTTTTTCCCTTCGGTTTTAAACAGGTGACTTAAATCATGTAAATTTGTCCTGTCAATGATTGAACACATCAAATGCAAATTTTGAATGAAATAGAGATTAAATGATTCGTTCAAGCTATAGTTGTGTACATATTTTCGCTTACCACTTCTAATTCAACCTAATAAATTTATACTTTAGATAGCGTTGATTTTTCTCACTAAATACTTTACGCTACTTTACAGTTATAGAGTTCATAGAAAATTGAAAGTGCATTTTGCAAATCAGATAAATAACTAATCTTACATTCAATAATCAGTGACATTTAAAATCCAAATTATTATGGGCAATGAAAATTAATTTTTTGGGAAAGAGAAATAAACACAGACTTAAAAACCTAATTAATTTTAAAACCTGGTAAAACCTTAAAATAATGCATTAGTTTAACTGCTAAATTAAACTAAAAAAAAAAAAAAAGTATTGAAATTCGTTTTTGATGACAAAATAAGTTAAGACTTTTAAAATTAAGCTTATCTAATATTTAAAAAATAGAACAAAATGCTGCACTATTATTAGCAATTATTAGAAGCGAAAGGAAATATAAAGCACTAAAACAGCCAACAAGTAATTAAGATAAACGACCTCCCCCCCCCCCTCTCTCCACTTCGACAAGTTTTAAAATAAGTACCAAAATCTGATTAATGACCATGTACACAGTAGGAATAGTAAAGAATAATGATAAAGCTTAGCAGAATCTTTATCAGTTATTTCCCAAATAATATAAAAACTAGGGCTCGACCGATGGCATTTTTTGGCCGATGGGCCGATGCCGATTGTTGGCCGATTGTTCAAAGATGGCCGATGGCCGATTGCCGATTGTTTTTCTCCAAATGACCGATTGCCGATGGCCGATGGCCGATGCCGTTGGCCGATGGCAAAAAAAATCTAACGGAAATAAATTGATAAGATGAGAAAAAACAACAGCAAAAAATAATAGGAAGAGAAACCAAGACACTGTTTAATAACCAACTGATTTGTTTTTTTTTTAATTGAACATATAACTAAGATTTCAGCAATAATTTAAAAATATATGGATTATGTACACAATACAAAGTTAAAAAACTTTAAATTATGTTGTTTAATCATTCAAAAAAAAAATTAAGAATAAAATATGAAACCGTCAACAAATTATGCAATTAAAGTGGAAAGATTGCGCGTAGACATTTTTTAGTCATGAAATTATACAAAAGAGGTAACAGATAAATTACAATATTAAATCTTAATAGGAATATTTTTATACTTATTTAAAATTTATGAATAGAAAAATTTGCATTTTTCGTAAAAGCTATAACAGTGACGTAATTTTTTCTGAAAAAAGAAATAGCCATAAAAGAGTGAGGTTCTTAAAACACAGCTGCAATAAACAAACTCGATATTTACTCCAAGTTAATAATAACTGAATACATATACTACTTGATCTGATGTTTACACACATAATATTGAACAATTTGATTGTTTAAAATCTTTTATGAAGCACTACAAACAAGTTCAAATTAATTTTTTCAATTAAACAATAATTTGCTGAAATTAAAAAAATTGCTTAATAGAAAATCCTTGAAACTTTTCTACAACATATTTTTAAAAATATGATGGAAACGAAAGTAACTGGTTCATTGATTTTATAAAAATACTTGTAAATAGTTACTTAAAATAGAAAAAAATCAGTCGCTATAAATGAGGCAAAACAAAATGGCGTATTACGAAATAAAGAAGAAATAAGAATGAGAAATACGCAAAATGACATTTCTTGAGCAAAATAAATAATCGCTAAATATTTAAGAAAAGCTTGAAATGACGAGGGACGGGCGGGGGGGGGGGGGGGAGGGCACGCAAGTGTTCTAAAAATTACCTTCGGTTCAATGGGAATCTAACAAAATGACATAAAAACTGGTTTCGCCATCTCATGTTTGTTTCCATGGTCTCCAATTTGGCAATATACACTCCATAACAAGCAAGTTGACGCATCAAGAAGCAATCATCCGATTGCTTTGAAATTTTGTAAGCATGATTGTTTTGACCAGATGTGCAAATGATTTAAATTTGGTGTCCAATGAATGAATAGTTTGATCTCCAGCGCATCGAAACTGCGCATCCAGCAGATGTATATAAAAGCAGTTCTTCAGCAGTTGTTAAAACTTTCGGTTTGATTGCGATTCAGATTATCTTTCAACAACTTAAAAATGCCTCGCCACATGGTTCGTGCTCATTACGAGCAACTATCAGAGTTTAAACGAGGTCATAATCATTGGATGGAAAGAAGCCGGTTGGTCAGATCGGAGAATCGCTCGTCATTTGAATCAAAGCGATGCAGCGATTCGAAGATGTTGGCACAAGGATGGGTGGAAAATGGCAGAGTTCAGCGTCAGGATGTTAGCGGTTGACATAGGGTCACAACAGATCGTGATGACAGAGCGATTGTCCGATCAGCTGTCACAGTGCTTTCTTCATCTCTATGAACCACCAGACGTTCAACCCAAACACAAGTGTCCATCATGACCATTTACAGACGGTTGTGACAACGAAATCTACGCTCGCGCCGACCGTTACGCCACCTGCCACTGACGCCTACACACTGCCGAGCCAAATTACATTGGTGCATGGCTCGATCAGGTTAGAATAGTGCCGACTGGGAATGTATAGTCTTTAGCGTCGAATCCCGCTTCCGAATGTGTCATGACGATCATCGAAGACGTGTTTGGAGACACCCAGGGCAGAGGAGGGATCCTGGTTTCAATTTCGCACGCCGCACTGGCCCTCAACAAGTCATTATGGTCTGGGGTGCCATTTCCTTTGATAACTGGATCCCTTTGGTCGTAATTAGAGGTACACTTACTGCACAGTGGTACGTCGACGACATTCTAAGACCTGCTTTGTTGCCGTTTCTTTTGCAGTACCCTCGGCTGGTTTTCAGCAGGAAAATGCCAGATAACATACGCATGTGTTGCTATGAACTGTCTGCAAGCTTGTCAAACTCTTCCGTGGCCTGCCAGATCGTCAGATCTCTCTCCCATCGAGCATGTCTGGGATATGATGGGATGGCGATTGAATCAGGCAAGGAAGGTTGATAACCTCTTCCGACAATTGGAGAGAATTTGGCCGGAAATATCGCAGGACAACCTCCGGGCAGTGTTGCCAGATGGTCAAAACCAGGTTTCCCCAATTCCCTTCCAACTTTTCCCCAAAAAGCGATGTTTTCTATCAAAATTCCCTAAATTAAAAAATTATTTTTCCACTAATATTTTCATAAAATGAATCGACTTCCTCTGATATTTTTGTCTCTTGAATATTTTTTTTCCCCCAAATAGCCTAATTTTCTTATAAAATTCCTCAACTTTTTTTTTCTTCCCGTTTTCGCTTTTTTTTTGTCTTTATCTATTTTTATTTTCACTAACTGATAATAAAGCTGAAAGTCTCTCGTTCCGGATCTCTCTCTATGTCAGGATCTCTGTGACGCGCATAGCACCTAGACCGTTCGACTGATTTTCATGAAATTTAGCAAAGAATCAGTTTGTAGCATGGGGGTGTGCACCTTTAAGCGATTTTTCGAATATTTAATTTTGTTCTTTTTCTATTCCAATTTTAAGAACATTTTCCCGAGCAAAATTATCATAAGACGGACGACTAAATTACCAAGTTACATAATGTGGAACCGTAACGTGGGCAAGCCAATTGGCGAGAAATTCATCATGCATTTTTGTAAATATACAAGGGAACCAAAATACCTTTTAATTTTCTACTACGGGCAAAGCCGTGCGGGTGCCACTAGTCATAAGTACAAGTGCCTGACCGAGAGATAAGAAATAGCGAAATATATTTTTTTTTCTACTCTCATTTACTACTCTGCTTCTGTATGTATATTTAAACCATGATTTTATCCAAGAACATTCTTCATCACACTTCTTTTTGCCTGTTTCACGTATCAACTAATAACTCACGCAGAACTATTAATGCAAATTCCGTAGCATAATATTCCACATAATACGAAATGCGAATTCCATAAAGTTGAGCAAAGCTAAACCTTACGCTGTTTGATACAAATAATGTAACTACCAGATGTCAAGAGGCAAATTTAATTACAATTTTTTTCCCCCAAAATTTTTTTCCCCAAGAAAAAATTTTTTCCCCAAAGAATTCCCCTCAAAACCCATTTCCCCAGAGAGCACCAGATTTCCCCAAAATGGGGAAATTTCCCCCAATCTGGCAACACTGCCTCCGGGAGCTTTATCGGTGTTTCCCACGTCGTGCTTCAGGTTGTATCTAGGCTAGAGGCGGGTCAATACCTTACTGAACTTGTTACTGTAACTCTGATATAAATTATTTAATTGTTCTAAGAATTTAATCATTCCTTATTCTGTGCATTGTCTTCCTATCCACCAATTTTCTTCTCATTCGGATCACTCCTTCTTGGTGCGTCGATTTTTTTGTTATAGAGTGTATCATCAAATGATCGTCAGTCTGAGAAGCTATATTAGTTTTGTATTGAAATAAGTAATTAATAGCCATAAAAAATGAGTAAATAGGCTTTTTAGAACACCCGATCGAAAACAAAAAGGGAAGTGCACAACTGGAACGTACGGACAGCCCACATGCAAAATTTTTACCTTCTACAGCATACCATTTTTGAGTTATGACCTATGAGAGATACATACGTACATCCAGCCGCAAGAAGCAACGCAATAATTAACTTGTTTGGTATCTTTATGCAGCATAAAAAACTCTTTTAGGGGTGACTAAAATAGAAATTCATACTGAAGTTTAGTAAACAATTTTATATAAAAACAATAACTTCCTCTACTTTGCATTAAAAAGTAAAACAGCAAAGATCTTTTTTTTTCCGAAAACAATCGGCCAATTCCATCGGCTTTTCGATGTTTTTAAGGCCGATGGACCGATGTTTCCTGCAAGTTAGCATCGGCCGCCGATGCCGATGCCGATGGCTAAATTGTTGAACCATCGGCGCCGATGCATCGGGCAGCCCGATGCATCGATCGAGTCCTAATAAAAACCTAACTTTTTCCCCGGTAAATTTGAATTCATTCTATAGCTCAAAAATTTGTTTTTAGTTATAAGCGAAAACTTGGTCTACACTCGCCATATACTGAAAATATATCTATTCAACGGAATAATAAAGAACAAAAAAAAGTTAATCCTGCAGCTATTCTTTGCTTCGTGTATGGGCGTGGTTATCGGGAGCCAATTGACGCATAGCTTCAGAGATACGCTTCATCTCGGCTGTCAGTCATCCCCTTCACTCATTTGGGAAACAAGTAAATGCTTCTGGTGCTGGTACCTGATGGATAGTTGCCCTGTTTTTCTAGTGCTGCTATCTGATAACTTTAAGTCCTATTTCGATTTTCAGTGCTGCCATCTGATTGATGGTTTTACGACTTATTTTTTTTCTAGTGCCGCCATCTGATATTTTAATTCCGTTCTCATTTCTAGTGCTGCCATCTGATGGCTAAACGCCTAATTATTTTCTCTAATACTGCCATCTGATATTCGTATTCCCCACTTCATTTCTAGTGCTGCAATCTGATGGTTCTTTGCCCTATTTATATTTTTGTTACTGGCACTTGATGGTTCTTTACTTTTTTTTAGTGCTGCCATCTGATGGCGATATGCCCTATGTTTCTTTCTAGTGCTGCCATCTGAGGGTTTCATTCCCTTTTTCATTTCTAGTGCTGCATTCTGATCGATTACGGATACGCCCTATATTTTTTCTTGTGCGGCCTTCTGATTATGTTAATTCCTACTTCATTTTTACTAATGCCATCTGACGGTTCTATGCCTCTTTTTTTTCGCTTCTAATGTGGCCATCTAATGATTCGATGCACAATAGTTTTTAGTGCTGCAGTCAGATAGTTATAGCTCTAGTTTTATTTTTAGTGCTGCCATGTGGTGGTTCTATGACCGAAATTCATTTGCAGTATTATTTGCAGTTTATTCGCATTATTTTTATTTCTACTAATGCTATCTGATGGTTCTCTGTCCTATTTTTATTTCGGGTGCTTGCCCGTTATGGTTTACTGCCCTGTTTTTTTTTTTTAGTACTTTTTTTTTCTTTCTTTTTGAGCAATCACGATTGCGTATTGCTTTCATTTGACCGTCCTTGATGTTGTGGTTCTTTTTTCAGCTTGGACCAAGGGCCTCTGCAGCACCACCGCCCGCCGTCCTTTGCAGGCGCGGCTGTCGCCAAGGCCGCGCCGTCCCTATGTTTGAGGTCGTGCGACGCACGACGGCGGAAGAGCCAAAAGGCGCCGAGCTCTACCTATGAAAAGTGCTCCAAGAGGGGAGAATCTTTGTTAACAAAAAAACAAAACGGAACTTTTAAAAATACAGGACCCGATCAAGCCAAAATGATGCCCAGGCCCTGGCAAAATTTGGTGCCCCTCTCACATGAAAATCTGCATATTTTTCATGTGGAAGTTTCCAAAAAGGGAAGAAATTCCCTCTATTTTGGTATCCCTAAAATTATGGTGCCCAGGTCCATGGACCTGCCGGACCGTACGTGCATTAGGCCCTGATTATATCCAATAGTGGCGGTAATATTACACTGCTTATTGAAACAAGCAGTCCTCTCGCTACCTATTTAAAAGGAAAAAGTATACTGTCTTGTTATGCCTAAATATGCTATTCAAAAGTGCAATCTTTTACAGGGAAAACACATGATGCTAATTATTGCATACATTAGCAATTTTCTTCCTAATGTGGAGCCGTGAATGCTATTTCGGTATGTCTATAGTCCACAAGGCTGAGCATAATGAGGCGCAAGTAATTTTCTATTCCCCGTTTTGGTTCTTGAGGTGATTATGTTGAGTTGTAATTTGTATAATATGTCCTTTTTTTACTGCTAACTATTGTTCGAGGTAGTTGGACTATGTTATATTAGCATAAAAAAATACTGTAAACCCATTTGCATTATATTTTGGTTGTGCGTAATATTTGTATATTGTAGACATCAATTTTGGGTAACTTTTTAGTTCCAAAAAGTAACGACGTGACCATAATTACTCTATTCCCTCCCTCCCCCCTTTTTCCCTTTTACTTTGATTATTTGCGTATTAAAAGTGCTGTGGACAATGTATTAGTTTAGATGTCATAGTCAATGTCTTTTTAATGATTCCGTATTATAGAATTATTGGTTTTATCGGAAAGGATTTCAGTTTCAGATTTGAAAGTGGAATATCCTCTATACTTCAATTTAGAAACACAATGAGTGCCCTGTTGTTGTGTTTTTAACAGGCATAAAAGTGTTTAATTATTCAACAAATAGAGGTTAGAGAGATCTTTAGAGTGGTGATAACTTTGATATTTGAAATATTTTCTTTTTCCAAAACGCATTAGCATATCAGAGAAGCTACTGAAATCGAAATGACTTCGAGATATGAAGTAAAAACATACACAGTAAGCCAAAAGTAAATACACATTTTACACATTGTTTTTGAATAAATTAAATGAAAAACGTATTATTTTCACGTCATATTCTTCTACGAAACCTCATTCAAGGTGTTAACTATATTTTCGTCGGACGCCACTGCATGAAGGCGCTCAAAAGACGGCCGCACGACGGCGCCGATCAGACTTGGCGCGGTCCTGGCTGTCCCCCGGTCCTGAGCTATCCGCTTCTCCTGGTCGGAAGCGTCCATGTCCTACACACGCACGCTCACACGTACAAACACACGACTTCACACACATACACTCACACACGCCTACGTGCATACACACAGGTCTACGCATACACACAGGTCTACGCATACACACAGGTCTACGCATACACACAGGTCTACGCATACACACAAGCCTACACACACAAACCTACACACACAAACCTACACACACACAAACCTACATACACACACAACTATGCACACGTAACCGCCCAAGAGGAGGGGCAGGGTAGGGGGGACAGGAGCCGTTTCTAGAAACAATAACTCCAATGAGTAGGGTCCTGTCGCAGTTTGTGATTGCGAAAAACATAATTTGAATTCAAAATTTCAGAATTCAAATTAATTTTCTTTTCTTTCTTTCTTTCTTTCTTTTTTTTTTTTTGAGCAATCACGATTGCTTATTGTTCTCACTTGACAGTTTTGAATTCCTATGATTTTATTTTCCCCCCGCCTCCCTCTGCAGCACCACCGTCGGCCGGTCGCCTCACGATGCTGCTGCTCCTCTAGCGAAAACCGTCTCCAGGTTGCATCACTACCTACTTGCCTACACTTACACATACACCTACACACACACGCATACACACACACACACCTACACATACACACAACTACCCACACACACAAACACAGATGCCTACACACACATACACATACCTTCACACACAAAAAAACATACCCCCCCCCCCACACACACAAACACACACCTACATACACACACACACCAACTACACACAAACACACATACCCCCCACACAAAAAAACATACCACCACCCCCCACATACACAAACATACTCGTGATTGCGAAAAACATAATTTGAATTCAAGATGTCAAAGTTCAAATTAATTTTTACTTTTTTTTAGTACTGCCGTCGTGCCGTCTGATGACTCTTTTCTTTATTTCGATTTCTAGCTCTGCACTGCTGGTTTTATGCCTTGTTCTTTCTTCTAATGCTACCATCTGATGGTCCTGTGTCCTATTTTTCTTTCTGGTGCTTGCTCCTGATGGCTCTTTGCCTTGTTTTTTAGTGCTGCCGTTATAACCTTTTTCGATTTCTAGAGTTGCCATTTGATTGTCCAACGCCCTATTTTTCTTTCGAATGCGGATATCTGATGTTTTTTTAACCTATTTCTCAGGTTGTCCTGCCAACTGATCTGTGTTATTTTTCTTTCTAGTGCTGCCAACTGGTGGTTTTATTTCCTTATTCATTGCTAGTGCTGCCATCTGGTGGTTTAATTCCCTTATTCAATGCTAGTGCTGCCATCTGATGGTCCTATGCGCAACTTTCATTTATAGTGTTGCCATTTGATAGTCCAAAACGATGTTTTCATTTTAATGCTGCCATTTGTTGGTTCTATGCATAACTTCACTTTGCGTTCTGCCTTCCGGTTGTTCTATGCCTGATTTTCATTTCTAGTGCTGGCACCTAATGGTTCCTTGCCCTGGTATTGTTTAGTGCTGCCATCTAATGACTCTATGCCCTCTTTCGATTTTTAGTGCTGCCATCTGCTGGTTTCACGCCCTGCTTTTTCTTCCAATGCTGCCATCCGATGGTTTTATTCCCATTTTTAGTTCTAGTGCTGCCATCTGATGGTTCTATGCCCTATTTTTCTTTTTAGTGCTGTCATCTGAAGGTTTCGCTCTTTTTTTGTTTTTGTTTCTAGTGCTTTCATCTAATTGTTTTATGCATTTTTTTCATTTCTTCTGCTGCTATTTGATGGTTCTATGCCCTGTTTTTTAGTACTGCCATCTGCTTTCTGCATGCCCTATTTCGATTTCTCTGCTGCCATCTAATGGTTTTATTCCCTATTTCATTTTTAGTGCTGTCATTTGATGCTTCTATGCCATTTTTTAATTTCCAGTGCTACCATCTGATAGTACTCAGCATTTTTTGGGTATGTTTTTCGTTGCTTAGACATATCTTCAAGATGTATGCGTTTGAACTTTCTGGGCTGTCGAGAAATAATATTCCATCTTTTTTTAACCTCTTAGACAACTCCCCCCTTCCCGGGGGTAAATTTAGTTACATTTCATCTTTGCCTTTCTTTCGCCTTGTCACACGTCGATCTTTTTTTTCCACAAGCATATTGTTGAAATAAAAATTGTATATCACAGGTCTTGCTACTCCTCCCTCCCTCTGTCACAAGCTGTTAGATTTTCGCTTCCTCCCTGCCTATCTTAAAGCATGACATCATTTTTGGATGATCCCTTTATAAAAATATTAATATAGTTGAAAACACATTTTTTTTTTAAATTTTGGATTTCTGAGAGCAAAAATCAAGCACTAAGCTTTTACTTTCAGATTTCTTACATTTTCGTTCAGTTATTTAAAAAGTATATTTATTATTTAAAACAGTTATATGTGGCATGCTGTCATCTAAAATCGATTAAAGAAAGATGAACACTTAGTTAGATTTTGGCATTTTTTTAAAAGATGAGATAAAACTTTCAACGGGGAGAAAAATCCAAACTAAGAGAAATAAGAGTTGAAAAAATACCTTTATGCTTTAAATGTAAATAAGAAATAACAACGATTATCTTTACGAATTACATACTATTGCAGACACGTGTTTGGAAGTTTAAAAGAACGCCTTTGCTGATGCAAAGTTTGTGCCTATGGATGAAACGACATCCGCAAAAGTTTTGTCAGCAGTAATCAGCAATTTGTGCACTAAGCACTTTTATTTCTTACTTAACTAGGATGTAATTTACATGCAGAAACATTGAAAGCAGCGCCCCAAGAAAGAAGAAAGCTACAATTTCGAAACTTTGCACATAAGAAGAGTGATATCTGAAATGCAAATTATCCAAATTTAGAGTAAATGCGCATGACCGTTTACCCATAGTATCGTTGCATTTGGGAAAAAGGTGCTATATATCCCTTACAGGCGCGGGTCATTAAAATTTTAGAAATATAATTAAAAAACACAATGGATGGGATAAATTGGTTATCTGGACATAGATTTTACAATCAAAATTTTTTTTTAATTCACCCCCTCCAGCTGGGGGTGGTGTTCCCGTTTGTGACCACCGCCCTCCTAGAGCAGAAATTGTTTTCTGAAGTGGTTATGTTTGCCTCGTATGACAATTGGAGTAATTTCGAATATTTTAAGTACTTAAGCATTTTTACTAATTATTTCAATAATTTATGCCATTAAAAATATTTAGAACACAAAATCTAATTTTTTTACAATAAAATTCCAAAATAAAGATGAAGTAAAATTCAAGAAAGTTCATATAGATTATCTAAAATAATTTAAATAAGCAACTTAAAATGCTAAAACTATTTTTGGTACAGTGTTCTTGATTTATGTGCTTTTTTTTTGTGCTATAAAATATTACATGAAAAAATACGACTGGATAATGCCATTTACAGAAAAAATAATATCAAAGCTGAGAATACAAAAAGTAAACAACTGTCTGGTAGGAAAAGCAGATCTCAAATGTGTGCAGTCATGGCCCTTCAAATTCACCTGTTCTGGGTCAAGAACCCAAAATAAATAAACAAAAGCCCGTTGAAAACTTTTTATTTGGGTCCCCCTTCTCTGAAATGTATCAAATTACATCTTTCATCCATAACATTGAGATCAATGCTCTAGAAGGGCGGTGTCCACATTTGGGGACACCTGGAAAGAACCTTTGTTTATGCATTCAAAAACGAACTCGAATCTTTTGCAAAATTATGATTGATTAGCTCAAGGTTCCTGAGGGAAAATGGTTGACTACTTTAGTTTATGGTATAAATTTTAAAATCTTGAAAAAATATTGTATTTGAGCTTGAAAATTGAGGTATTTTAAACAAGAAATTAAGCCAACAAAAATATTCATATTTAATGGTGCTGCCATCTGTGTGCGTCAAAAAGAAATAAAAGTAATTAATGCAACGATTTTTGGAGTTTTAAAGAAAAAACTTTTTTTTAAAGAAATTTTTAAAATTGGTGTCCTTTTTTGTGACCACCGCGCCGGAAAGGGATATACCAGTGCATAATTTAAAATTCATAAGTGTTACAGTTACATTCCGATTGTTGGAGAGCCTTAAGGAGTGAAGGATGCCAGGTAGGCGAGTTTGAAAACGTTTCTCACAGCTAAGCGATTTTTAGATTGTTTTATCATCGGCATGAAAATTGCGGGCTGTTCGACGAGCCGTGTTGCTGCCCAGGTGGATCGTTCGGAGTGTTCCGTTAGAAAGTGTTGGAGGCATTGGACACGAAATGGTACTTACGTGAGAAAAACCGGGTACGGAGAGACCAGTAAGACGACGAGGAGAGAGGATCCTAGGATCGTGCAGCAAGCGCTCGTCGATCCCACAGTTACTCGTTTCACCATACAAGACAACGTAGTGGTAGCAGTGTCTCCCCGAATCATTTCTTGACGTCCAGCAGAAGTGAAGCTGCAGTCCAAGCGTCCTTTTCGTGTTCTCCCTTTAACACCAAAACATAGGCAACTCTGTCTACAATAGTGCGAAGCCAGAGCGATGTGGGATGTCATTCAATGGCAAAAGGTGATGTTCATTGATGGATCCCTGTTTGTTTTGGGGTCCGATGATAACCGCGCACGGGGGTGGAGGCGCCCTGGAGAAAGGTACCATTCCACCAATTCTATCGCCCGACACACTGCCTGCACCGCGGGCATTATGGTCTGGGGGTTCATAGCCTGTGACAGCCGGTTCACTCTAGTTGTGGCACGTGGAACCTTAACGGGTCAGCGTTATGTTAATGAAATTCTGCAACCACATGTTGGACCGTTCCTTAAGGGTCTCTTCCGGACCCTTAAACATGGGGGGGGGATCCGGGACCATGTCGCAGATACACACGCCGTTACGAAATCCCCAGTTAAAAATCACAAGGTGAAAGATTGGGCGACCACGGTTTCCATACCGTAGGAAATGCATGACTAATAAAACTGCTATCAAAGAAATGTTGTCGCCATACACTCAGTACCTAAAGCCCAATATGGGGTGGTGCACCATCTTACATGAATATTATTCAAAAAGAAATCCTTGCTGCAGCACCGAAATTTCTTCCTGACGACGTTTGATAAAATTCTTCTCTTGTTACAAATCGAAATTTTTGTTGATCTTTATTGAACCTCATTTGTAAGCAACAATTATTTGTAGCAAAAAAACTTGATTTGTGCTTCTAATTGGCATTTTTTGGTATTTAATTCTTCAGTATTCGCAAGTAATACACTTTTGCAGTGCCAAATTTCCCCCTGGTGGTGACTTTTGGTACTGTTTTTATTGTCAAAATCGAAATCCCATGATCTGCTATGTACGCCTATGAAATTTGGCAATGTTTCGTCCAATACTTCACTTGCTAGAAGACTCTGAACACCTCACGTTATTTTATAACCACCATCAAATTTCCAATAATTAGGAAATGTTGCCATCTGTTATTGTTGGCATGTGTGCAAAAGTTTTTGGTTTTGAGTTAGTATCTTCAGTTGCCGCTAGAGCCATTCATTATGCAAAATTCGGTTATTTTGCAGATTTTTTTTTTTTTTTTTTTTTAATGTTTGCTTTCAAAGAAATTGGAACTCTTATAGTTTATATAGTTTTCGAAAAGTGTCCATAATGGTGTGCAGGTTTTTATTGATGTCGGTCAATGGCTTCAGTTATTTCTGGGCATCGGTTTCCAACCGGTGACTCGCGAGATGTATGGAGTGGGCTCACAAAAATAATATTGTAATGTCAGAATTTTAACAACTTTATTTGAGATAAAATCTCAAGTAATATCTGTTTTTGTTGATCCTTTATTTGTTTTTCTCTTGCACATTCGATACTCAGGATTCAAATGTTACCACACGTACTGACATATTTTGCAAATTAAAAAAATTAAGACTCATTAACAAGGCACTAGTTTTTACCGTTGTCGTTAAGCATGATAAAGTATAACCCGTGACAAAAAAAAAAAAAAAAAAAAAAAAGTTCAACTTTTGAACACAATGTATTTATATGAAAGAATTCGAATGCTTTAATTTTCCCAGTAGCCTTTCATCGGAAAATATCATTTAACTTGATGGAAACATGTAACTTGGAACCCACGCGAACTTCTAAAACAGTTTTAGTTAACTCATACAAAACGACCGAAAGACAGATGTTTAAAATGCTACATAAGTGAAATATTAATACAGAGTTAATGAGATGGGTGGGTTTATTTTTGAGCAAAATTTTTTTCAAACCGTGGTGTCACTAAAAACATATTGTTGTTCCTAGAATATTTACTCTCAAACCGGAATTTCGCAACAATGACTGAAGGGTAATTCTTATTTTCTGGCAGAAATTCGGGGTTTTGGTTTGTGTTTAGAAAGATTCGATGGAATGACATCAACTTCCCCCCTTAAAATTATATGTCTCATTAAGAATTCCACCGATTAGAAATCACTGACAGAGTTGATGTTTGGTGCTGCCATCTGTACTTATATTCCAGACACCTACGTAAAGCTCGACGGAGGTGCATAAAAATCAATACAGATGGCAGCACTACACATAACTAATCAATTATGCTCTTTGAATTGGGTACTTTTCAAATAATCAACTTTTGTTAAAACGGCTTCAGTCATTTTTTTTAATGAGTTTGAATTGGTTTTATACAGTTTGAAGATAAACACATTGATTTGTGTTTTCAGGGTGTTACTTACTGTACCCACAACGACACAAGGAGAGGGACAACCATAAAACAAAATGGTACTAGCTTTATCGGTAGTTCCAAATAACAACACAAAAGTAAAAACTAACTTTTATTTAAAACTTAAAAGAGAATGAAGATAATACGAGGCAGTTACTCGTTCTCGCCAGTATTATGAGGGCTGGCGGCTTCCTTCTACTGATGTAACATCACAACACGTAACATAAGCCAAAAGATACAAGTACGCCCTCTTACGGCGATTCGTAACAATGATTGGTAGCGCCATCTCTCAATGATGAATCCAGTTATTTTATTTCTGTGAAATTCTTAATGATGGTCACTCATTATTTGCTCTGTTTTAACATTTGGCCATCAATTTTGTGGCGAAGGAGTTAAGAACTCTCATAGCTTAGCTCTGATAACAAGGCGATCGACTTTGAACGAGGTCATTTATATTTGAGCTTAAAGAGGAGAATATTGCTATCAGGGTGCAACGCCAATCACTGTTATTTGTGAAGGGCTCTATTCTCTGATTTTTAACAAACTGAATCGCTTGATCCTTCGTACATTAAAAACAGTAGACTCTCTCCATCTGAACACTTCCCAGCGTGAACACCCTGAAATTCTGAGCACATTTCAAATTAGCCAGTTTTCCTCCATAGTGAACACAACACACCTACAACCTGAACATTTTTGTTGGGTCACATAAATATTCGGAATAGCGGATATCTGCTATCTAACCACGGATTGTATGGAATTCGAAAACATCTAGTTAAGACAAATCTATCTGAATGAGGGGGGGGGGGAGGAGTAAAAATTTGATGCCCGTGTTCCGCTCATTTGATTGAGACACCACTTAATTTAGAGGCTTAAACACCATCTTCAAACCCCCCGCTGACATCCCTAAAAACTAATAGATGCGTCCATTTCCACCTGTAAACCGGATGTTTGCCTTTCCATACAAAATCCGTGATCAGGCAGTACCGTACTTATTACAACCAGTCTGTGTAGAAATCCAAACCGTTGTTTATGACAGGAGAGCAATTTAGTTTGTGCTTCCCCCCTATCTTAAGCTTAATCGACAAAACCAACTGAACTAGTATTGAAATATTTGAAATAAATTAAACACACACATGATTGTAATCATTTAGAAGTTACACCCTTGCATGTTTAAAATTACAATAGTTTTATTGCTGTAAAAGCATAGTTTTGTGCCATAACTTCAATAACTTTCCTGCAAAAATGGGGGTCATTTCTATAGGAGCAATCATAATACCGTAATTCATAAACCCGATGGAACCTGTTCCAATAATAGAGCTGAATACTGTGGCTGTGTTTCCATAATTCGTAAAAATCATCAAAGCAAAACACATAGACCAAATCACAGAAGCTAAAAAGGATAAAAAATATATCCATGGAACTTTTTCACACATTTAACAATTTGTAAAATTATGTAGAACTAATTAATTTAAGTACATAAACAAGTATAATTTCCCTGCCTTCAATGTTCACTTGAACGAACAGTAAATGAAAAAAAATACCTCTTCAATTAGCTTCTCAAGAACCAGTGTTGGGCATTAATCAATTATTTTTTCAATTGCCTTGTTAATTGATTAAAAAAGAAATTGCAATTAAATTAATTGCAATTAAACTATTAATTGCCTTTGCAATTAATTTAATTGAATTAATGTACGTTAATCGTTTCTCACAATTAAAATAATTGTAATTAATTTTTTAATTGTTTTATGAAACAATTAAAACTAACAATTAACTTTATGTATCAATAGGTACAGCGCAGGGTACAGAGTCCAAAGTATTATTCAATTTCGTATTTTCGTTCAGTGCTGATTGTTTGTTTGCCGCGTGAACTAGTTTCGTCTAGTCAAGCTTTTTCCACACATAAATGTTTGTGTTTTAATTAAGTGTTTTAAGTTTGTGTAAATCATTGTTTTAGTTTAACCCATAACAGGGGAAGTGAGAAAGAAGGACATAACTGGGGACGTGAGGTCTCAAGAGACCGCTCTGTTTTAATTTTTTTTAAAATCACGTACTAATTAAGATACATTTCTGAAATTTCTCTCATATGTTATTTAGACATTTATTAGTAAAACAAAATAGGAAAAAAATGCTTTTGAATTTTTAATTTAAATATACCTTTTCTGAGGAAATTTCGCTGGAGCCATAAGATTTTTTGAGAAAAATCGCAATAAAATTACTGTTGAACATGGATCGTTTATTAGTTGCTAACATGTGTATTTAAATAGATAATAATATGGTAACCGTCCAGCGTCCACATCCCAGTTAGACCTGTTGCCTGTACAGTATATTATGCAAAACCAGTATTTTTTTTTAAAGAGTTAGTTTTAATTAAAATTCACAAAACAATTGGACTCTGTCAAGAACTTATATTGCACGACAGGGTTAGAAACGTGGGAAAGGTCCCTTACATCATTATCAGTATATCCGGAACTTATAACCTTGTTTGCTCAGTTCGAAAAGATTTCCTAAACAACCTGTTGTGTGATTTACACAAAACAGCTGTCAGTCAATATGTGTGTGCACTGAGACCTGTTAGCCATTCGTATTGTATTGCAATACATTGACATAATTGTCAGGATGCATAGCGATCGATTGCAGAACATAATATTTTGCGATTCCTGTTGGTAGCTGAAAATTATGGAGTCATGTTGAATATGTTTTTCTGCAATGAATTTTCCAAAATATTGTATTTTGATGTACACTGTTTATATTACACTAGCAAAAATACCCGGCGTTGCCCGGGTCAGTAATATAGTTATGAGAAACAATCGTTACTTGCCCTTGTTTTCTGTTTTAACACTAGAACGACTGACATTTTATGTATACCTAGAAAGACTGAAGGGGCCAGTGTGGCCCCTACCCCTTTTTGGAGTGAATTCTTTTAAAAATTCTTCCTGAGGGAGTCCACATGCCTGATACACCTTCTTTCATGACTAAATAAAAACTTAGTACTTAATTATTTTTAGTTTTTCTCTCTATACTGGGCAAAAGGTTGAATTAGTTTTCCTTTCGAAGAGCAATGGCCACCGTTAGGATGGTAAGCAGTCGGTACTGTTTATAGCATTTGGATATCCAATCGGCTGCATAAAGAGGAAGTTACAGGTTAAACTAGAGTGAATGGCATTTTTTTTATGCTACAACAATTAGGAGAAAGGAAAAAAAAATAAATTTTTTAATTGTCAAAATGCTTAGGGGCCACTGTGGCCCCTCCCGTCTTTCTAGGTATAAGGATCAATATTAACAGTACTATGACGCGAATGATTAAATGATTAAACAAGCATTTAAATAGTGTCATATAATGAAAAGTCAGAAAATTCCATTAAGTTCCATTAGATATTATCCGAGTTATTAAACAACAAACTAAGCGAGGGGCCACACAGGTCCCTCCGTCTTTCTAGTGTTAAGCGAAAGAATTCAAAACAAACCTTTTTGACGTGATTAAAAATCGAGCTTCTTCCTTACTCATAAAACTAAAATAGCAATAAGTATAAATAACAAACTAGTATTCATTTAGAAACGAAAGCACGACATTTAAGCGTATACAAATTTGAAGAATTTCCGAAATATGAAATTAAACTTTACATGTTTAAAAATATTTATCTGTTAGTACTTTTTTTTACATCTAAAACCTTCTCTGTATGGCTATTGATATACGAACTGTTTTGAAAAATGTAGCTGCCCGTGTTCCCCTTACACTTGCTTTAGTTTTTTTGGGAAATTTCAAGTATTGTGGGCACTTAGTGCGGTTTAAAATGTTACCAAATTTGCGCGAATCATTTTGGGACACCTTCGATAATACTCCCCCCTCTTACTAATTTTTATTATAGAAATATTGTCGCCAGCTGCTGAGATACTTTTGGTCAAAATAAAATGGCGCTAAACGGTTTCATCTGAAATGTTTCCAAAATAAGTAGTAAAATTTGGCGATTGTTTGAAATTGTGCAAAAATAAAAACTTATGGAAGTTTTTTTGCTCTTTATGGATTTGCCTTATTTAGTTGCTGGATTATTTTACACAGTAAAAAAAGTTTTTTGAAAAGAATCTTTGATTGGCGATATTTTGTTTACATGGTGTAAGCTGAGAAACATTATTACGTAGCCTTTGGCTTCAAAAACAGCGACCGTTGAAAAAACTACCAAATGCATCAGCTACTGAATCTTTCTGCAAAAATTTGGCGATATTTCTGCTGATTGATTGGATAGTAAGTGTCCAATCCGCATAAATAATAATGAAAAAAAAACCGTTAATAACATTTAAGTTCCGTTTAAATGGAAAATGATCAGCCAAATCCATTTATTTTTAGCCAATCTCGTGGAAAAACGTTACTTTAAGATTTGACTTGAGGAAAGCCTCAAAAAGTCAGACGAAACACAAAAATATTCAACACTAGTGATACCCGCACGGCTTTGCCCGTAATAGAAAAATCAAAAGGTCTTTTGGTTCGCCTGTATATTTACAAATAATGTATGGTGAATTTTCTCGCCAGTTGGCTTGTACCCACGTTACAGTTCCACGTTATGATAATTTCGTATCTCGCCAATTGGATAGTGCCCATGTTACGTTTCCACGTTATGATAATTTAGTAATTTATCATAGTTTTTTTCTTAAAATTGGAATAGAAAAAGAACCACATCGAATTTTTGAAAAATCGCTTCGAGGTGCACACCCCCATGCTACAAACTAACTTTGCCAAATTTTATGAAAATCGGCAGAACGGTCTACGCGCTATGCGTTATTCGAATTCCCGTGAACAAGTTATGCTCATCTAAAGTGCTTTTTTAGAATTCCTGCAATTCAAAATGAATCTGCCGCAGCAATCTTAAATTTAATAGATATAAGCACTGAGTGTGTGAGGTCTTTAGAAATGTTAGATCAAAAGGTAGATGGGTTTTCGTTTGTAATTCTAACTTTTATTTTAAGTCAGAAGTTAGATGCAAACACTAAGCTATGGTGGGAAAGGAATCTGAAAAAAGATAATTTGCCGAAGGTATCGGAATTATTAGACTTTTTGAAAGATCATGCGCGTACTTTAAATGCTTCAAAATCAAATGTAAATGTTAAGCAAAACCAGTCAAAAACGGCCGCAATGGTTTCCGGTGTAATAGATAAAGTTTTGCAAAAGTGCATAATTTGTGGTAAAGGAAATCATAACATTTCCTCTTGCTATCAATTTCTTAAATTAAGCGTAAGAGATAGAGCAAAAGCTCTTAAGAAACACAATTTATGTTTTCTGTGTTTTAATACAAATCATGCGTCAAGAAATTGCGTTTCAAAATCGATGTGTAATACTTGCAATAAAAAGCATAATACTCTTTTATGTTTTGATACCGGGGAAAAATCTAATTTGCTTACTGGTTCGCGAGGTCAGTTGAACGCAGTGGAAGTAAATACTAACGAGATTTCCCAGGGGGTCGTATTAGAATAAAACATAAATCATTTGAACGTAGATGCGAGTCCGTTTGAACCAATTAGTGACAAGCAAAGTTTTGCAGGGTATTCCAACGAATCGTTTCAATCGAAGAGAGTTTTATTAAGTACAGCGATTGTTTATATCAAAAGTAGGGTTGGAAATTTCTTTCCTGCTAAGTGTTTGTTAGATTGTGGCTCGCAGAGCCAATTTATGAGTTGCGAATTAGCGGACAAATTAGAACTGAGAAAAGAAAAAGCAAATGCTTCCGTATCTTGTTTGACTGGGGTGTCAATGAATGTTAAATTTAAAACGTCAGCTGTGATTCGTAATAAGGGTGGAGGTTATTCTCGGGTATTGGATTTTTTAGTGGTTCCGAAAATAACTCAAATTACTCCTATTAGCCAAGTAACTATCTCGGAGATGGGCATATTTGAGAATGTTAACTTAGCTGATTCTGAGTTTAATAAGCCAGGGAAAATTGAATTGCTATTAGGAGCAGAAGTGTTCTTAGAATTAAGATTTGGTCAATTGCATGTACCTAATTCTAATTTAGTATTGCAAAATACCGTGCTTGGCTTTATAGTGGGTGGTAGTACTAAAGATAATTCCCAGCCTAAAGACTTGCATTGCGGGTTAATTAATGAGGCAGAATTAACTAGGGAAATTAAGAAATTCTGGGAAATTGAAAGTATTGACGAAACAGATCAATTTAAAAGTTCCGAAGAAATCGAGTGCAGTGAGCATTTCTTAAAAAACTCACAAACGAGATCAATCGGGAAGGTTTGTAGTTCAAATGCCTTTTAAACAGGATCCGCGGTTATTAGGAGATTCGAAACAAACCGCCATGAAAAGGTTAAATTCTTTATGGAATCGATTGAACAAAAATCCAATGCTCGCAAATTTGTATTGTAAATTTATGACTGAGTACGAACGTTTAGGTCACATGGAAAGAGTAATGGAAACTAAAGACCCTACTCCATGTTATTATTTACCTCATCACGGTGTCTATAGACCAGAGAAAAACTCTACAAAACTTAGAGTAGTGTTTAATGGCTCGCAGATAACTTCTACGGGGGAATCGTTAAATTCCTTGCAAATGAATGGCGGAGTTATCCAAGAAGATTTGTTTTCTATAATTTTGAGGTTCAGGACTTACTGTTATGCATTTACTGCAGATGTCCGAATGATGTACAGAATGATTAATGTGGATGAAAGTGACTTGCAAAGGATTGTTTGGAAAAATTCTAAAAGTGAAGAGGTCAAGACTTATAGGTTATGTACGGTGACATATGGTACAACTAGCGCACCATATCTCGCCATGAGATGTCTCAAGCAGTTAAGTGTAGATGGGGAACAGCAGTATCCAAAAGCTTCAACCATTGTGAAGTCAGACTTCTATATGGACGATGTTCTGACCGGAGCGGCGGATTTAGAGACTGCGAAGGATCTTAAATAGGAAATTATAGAACTGTTAGGAAGTTGTGGAATGCATCTTCACAAGTGGTGCGGCAATCATCCAGAGTTGAGTGATACATCATCAGATGCAGATTGCTACGACTTTGATAAACTGAGTGACACGAAAACTTTAGGACTGTTATGGAAATCACAGAATGATGTTTTTGCTTTTAATTTATCCTGTGAAGATCAGCCTAAAGTTACGAAAAGAACTGTCTTATCTAAAATTGCGCGGATATTCGATGCATTGGGGTTGCTTGGCCCCATAGTAACAAAAGCTAAAATTATTCTTCAGCGCTTATGGAAGTTACAACTAGACTGGGATGAATCTCTACCTAAAAAAGAAACTGAAGAATGGCTTCGGTTTATTCATGCCCTGAAGAAAATTAGTAACGTTTACGTCGACAGATATGTTCTGACTGAAACTCCAGTTGTCAAGACAATTGTCGGATTTTCCGATGCTTCAGAATGTGCGTATGGAGCTTGCGTTTATATTGTTTCGTCCAATGCAAGAAACTCATCCTGCTCCAAATTACTCTGCAGCAAAAGCAGAGTTGCTCCAATTAAAACCGTTACAGTTCCACGGCTGGAATTGTGTGCAGCAGTGCTATTAGCGAAGTTGATGACAAAAGTGGTAAGAGTTCTCAACTTAATGGATAATTTGATTTACTTTTACTCTGACAGTACTATAGTACTAGCGTGGCTTCAATGATCACCATGTGAGTTAAAAACTTTTGTTGCCTCACGAGTAGCTACCATTCAGCGATTGACAGATATCAATCGCTGGTTTCACGTAAAATCGGAGGAGAATGCGGCTGATTTGGTATCGCGTGGTTTGGACCCTGAACAATTGATAAATAATGACTTTTGGTTTAACGGTCCACATTTCTAACGCAGGACACTCCTAATTTTCCTTTCGATCATGAAAATGTGGAACTTGGTGATGAATCTTATCTAAAAGAGATTAAATGTTTGACTGTTGAAAACAAACCTACTGTAGTGTTAAAAAATGACTGTGATTTTTCTTTTGTAAATGAATTTTTAAAATTAAGTAATAATTATGACAAAATTCTTCGCATACTTTGTTATGTTCGTAGGTTTATTCATAATTTAAAAAGTAAAGATAATAGATTAACTGGAGTTATCACTTCAAAAGAAATATGTGATGCTGAAATTTTAGTTATTAAAGCAGCACAATTATCTTTAAATGATAAGTGTAAAACAAAAAGGGCAGGTAAGTTATGTAATTTAAATCCATTTATTGATGAAAATGGTGTCCATAGAGTAGGTGGTCGGCTTGAAAAAGTATCTTTGCCTTTCAATCATAAATGTCCTATTCTTTTGCCAAAAAACTCTAAGTTAAGTGAAATTATATTTAATACCTATCATTTAAAATTATTACATGCAGGTCCGCAAGCTTTATTAAATGTTGTTCGTACAAAATTTTGGCCTTTAGGAGGTAGAAATTTAGCTAGAAAATGTGTTCATTCCTGTGTTACTTGTTTTAAGTGTAAACCAATTTTAACATCTCAAATTATGAGTAACTTACCTAGTAAAAGAGTAAATATTTCTTATGTCTTTAATTGCACGGGTTTGGATCTATGCGGTCATTTCTACGTTAAATTTAAAAATCAACGAAAGGGTGTTCTGAATAAAGTTTACATTTGTGTATGTATATGTTTTGTAACCCGAGCAATTCATCTTGAATTGCTCTCAGATTTAACTACAGATGCCTTAATAGCAACTCTTAAAAGATTTTTTGCTAGACGAGGAAAGTGTTCCAAAATATTTACAGATAATGCGACCAATTTCGTTGGAGCCAATGCTCAGTTAAAACAGTGGTATAGTATGATAAATTTTCCAGATG